>NC_136493.1:25727680-25755180 GCF_053919585.1 Euprymna scolopes
TATATATATATATATAATTATTACTATAATTATTTTAATATCTACAAACACTAGTGTTTCATCCTTTCAGGAATCATCAGTGCAGGGAGTTACGATTACAACCGGTCGGGAGATTCGTATGCGGTCAGGAAGCCATCTTTGACTCCATTAGCAAGGAACAAACCACACGGCCAACGTTAACCATGAGAAATACAGTTGAAATTAACATTTATATTAAAGTGTAAATGTCAAAGCCGAGCGAAAGTGATCTTATAATTATGACATCATGATCTGCGCGTGTAAGCTTAAGTGACCGTCTTATTTCAGCTTAGAATGCTCAAAAATAAGAATCGAGTTCTTAAAGGGGCTGACATAATTAGTGCGATAATTATTTTAATACTTACAGACACTAGTGTTAGAAGTATTATACAAACATATTGAGGTTACACAGTGTAAATGTTTCGATACTAACTTTGATAAGCAACTATCTCTTCAGACCATAAAACATTTTGTGTAGGGAAACATTTTTTTTATATATGTAAAACGTCTTCATATTTAAAAAGCATTTTTTTCTGTATAAAACTTAAAAAACAACAAAAAAAAACAACAAAAAAAAAGGAAAAAAAACCCAGACACATTGGTCGTTGTTTATTAAATCTCCGACTGAATATTTGCACTGGATGTTTAGTCTTGATATGTATGTATAAATAAAAACGTTTATTATAAACTAGCCTTGGTGCCCGGCGTTGCTCGGGTGTCTTGAGGTGTGTCTAAGGGGGCTGGTTGAACAATCAAAGCCCTAAAAAACGAAATGAATTAAAACAATTCAAAATAACAGCGAGTACCCATGCGAGGGCAAAAAAAAAAAAAAAAAAATTAGGAGTAGTAGGAAAGCTCGAACCCGTAACGCACAAGAGGAAAAGGAGGCAAAAAAAGCAAACCGCGATTGTGACATTACGTATGTTCGAAATAACGTTATTTATCTGACGTCGTCCACGTTCGAAATAATGTTATTTATCTGACGTAGTCCACGCGAGGTTTGAATGACTTGCAAAAATGTCGACGAAAAATGTGACCTCTCCTTGTAAATAACGGCCCAGTTGACGGTGAAAGAATTAATGTTTTTGCCCAATTTTTGGATATTATACGGCCTAGAGACTGAGCTTTCAAACGATATCAATTTTGTCAATGTTAGTCGTGTGTGTCAAAAGTTTTAGCGAGACATACAAATATACATACACATAAACAGACGTTTGAGATTTATATAATATACTAGCGGGGGTACCCGGCGTTGTTTGGGTGTGGAAAGGTGGTGTAGTAAGAAGTCAATACAACTAGGAAAAAAATAGACGCAGCCTGGGTGGAGAGAGGTGTGAACAAAAACAAAAAAGTTTAAGCGAACGGTAAAATAATTCAGTTTTTGTTTTAAAAGAATGAAAATACCATTACGTAAACCTTGAAGTAAGGAAAAAAGAAAAGGAGTAGGCAGGCAGGTATGCTCGAACCTGTAAGGTGAAAAAAAGCTAACTGCTTAACACTCGCGGCCGCCATGACATACAACTTCGCTAGCGTTCAAATTAAGGCTACTCATTGTAAGCGCATATGATGACTTTGCAAAAATGTTGCGAAAAGTGACCCCTCCTTGTAGAAAACTGCTAAGTTGAGGATGAAGGAATGACTATTTTTGTCCATTTTTTCGATATGTGTCGCCCAAGACACCGAGCTTCAAAATGATACCAATCTAGTCAGGATCCGTTGCATGTGTCAAAAGTTTTTGTAAGACATACAAACACACGCACACAAACACACACATTTTGCCGTTTATATATATAGACTAGCGGGGGTGCTCGGCGTTGCCCGGGTGTTTGGAGGTGTGTGTGTGTTGGGGGTGGATCAAAACGAAATGGAAACTAAATAATAAGCGAAATAATAACCCTGTTTTAATATATATATAAAAAACGATGCTAACCTTGTTAAAAACAATCTGAAAAAAAAAAAACAGCGAAAAAAGTTTTCGGAGGTAGGTAGGCTAGAACTAAAAGCCTTGAGGTTAATAGCCGGATGACTTAGCATGACGCCAAAAATAAACGTTTAAAAACGCAAGTGGCTGAATGTCAACGTATGGTTTTCTATGTCAAATATCACGCCATAGTAGTAGTAGTAGTAGTAGTAGTAGTAGTAGTAGTAGTAGTAGTAGCAGTAGTAGTAGTAGAGAAACGAATTCACAGCACGAATTTTGTAAGATAAAAGTCGCTGAAATACAAGATATTTACGACGTCGTTTCGTAAATCATAGATATTATAATCTAAGGAGTATATAAAAAGTTCTAAGACATAGTAACCTCCCTCCCCGGAGAACTGTCCCCCCCACAAAAGCTTTTGCCGCACATACACAAAAAATGCACACACACACACGCACACACACACACTAACACACACACTAACACACACACACACACACTAACACACATTTTGCCTTTTATATATATAGATAAATAGCTCTTACGTTTCTGAATTTTTGAAATGAGGATTGGTTATTATTAGATTATTCGGACTTCAGTGTGCGCCCATAACCCCCCCATATATATATATATATATATATATATATATATATATATATATATATATATATATATATATATATATATATATATCACCCTACAACTAATTCAGTCCTCATTTCTCAAGTCACTTTCTCTTTGATTAAATCCACATATTGGATTTTTTCATCCGTGCCGACATTTATTTTTTGGACTATTTATAAACTTCAACAACACGCACTCAGACTACCACAAACATGGATATTTAGCTTTCACCCCATTTTTGGATTCTCTGAATTTTGGACTCAACAACCGTGCAACACCTTCTCACGTGAGACAATTTTTTTCTTTTTACCTCACTCCATCTGTTTCATTGTTTTATATTTCATTTTCATACTTAGTTTCTTTAAATACTTTACAAGCAAAATTGCTTTATACGTTTTGCTAACTTCGCCCCTCTGATGAGAAGGAAAGTGCGTCTTCGAAACTCCGCGGATTAAGAACATTCGCTTCTATTTGTGTTTCCATTCCGAATAATGAATATGTGTTTAACTCTTGCTAAAGTGTTTCTCAACATATTTTATTAAACCTATATATATATATATATATATATATATATATATATATATATATATATATATATATATATATATATATATAGAGAGAGAGAGAGAGAGAGAGAGAGAGAGAGAGAGACAGACAAAGACAGAGACAGAGACTGAGACATATTTTATGTTATTTCGAGTTTTCGAACCACTCTTCTTATCTTGAGTGTTATTTTCACAATGTTTCGGTCGATGTAACCTCCGACTTTTTTCGGGTATATCTTGTCGAACTCTGAAATGTTTCTGTTGAACTCGGGAATCTGGATGGAATTGCGAACAGTACCCTTCATTTACTTCACGAGGACAGCAAGTTCTCGTTCCGTCAGCCATGACTGGATAGAGATCCGTAATCCGTAAGGACCCAGTTAAAGTTCTTGGAAAAAATCAATTATAAAGTTATATTCTCCTGAGGGTTGATGGTTTAATTCTGTGGGCGACCGAAAAATACAATCACGAATTACTTAGGCCTCTATCGAATTATGGCTGACAGAACGAGAGCATGCTAACACGTGAAGTAAATAAAGTGTTGCGTTCGAAATTCCATCCAGATTTTCTGAGTTCCGAGCTTTCCGAGACAGAAATATTTCCGAGTTCGACAAAATATTCCTAAAGAAGTGCGGAGGTTGCATCGACTGAAACGTTGTGAAAATGACACCCAAGATGAGAACAGTAGTTCGAAGAATCGAAATAATATCTCTCTCTCTCTCTCTCTCTCATATATATATATATATATATATATATATATATATATATATATATATATATATACGCACGTATATTCTCTTTCTATTTTAGTGCAGAATTCATCTGTTCTTATTAATAAAAAGCCAGAGATGAGATTAGCCAATCAACATAGATGATTATACTCTTAAAACAAACGGCGGTTATCATGAATTATGCCCTACTACAAAGATATCCGGACGAATACAATACACACAGATTTTAAAATTCCATAGACCACTGACTAAGCAGAATCAAATATCGACCTTCAAGATAACATGCTATTTAAGTGTAAATCCGACTTAGATGAAAAATCATTGTCACCGTAATCTACGCATATATAAACATCTCTATGTTTATATAAAGTATAAGTAAAAAACCTACGATAAGTTGTAAAAATAAAAAACAAAACAATGAGTAATTCTAAATAATTTAATTCTAGAACAGTAATATAAGAAAAATACACCGTTATCACGCCTATAATTCTTAAGAAAGTATATGCGTACATTTCTGAATTTATTTGTCTTTATTTCTAACGTAGTTCGTTCTATTAGATTTCTACATATCATTTGTTTTATTTTCATGTACCTGTCCATGTGACAATATCTATGTTAATTCGCGCGTTTCTTTGTTTTATTTTCTGCGCATTTTCTGAAATCGCATCCATTTTGTTTTTTTTTTCTTCTGTTTCTCTATTTATTTTCTTTCGACATTTCTACAACTGCTGGCACAATCAACCTATCCTTACTTTGGCTTTTGATCGAGAAATCAACACAATCTTGAATTTTAATGAACCCTCTTTCTCATCACTTTACTTCACGTATAGTTTGGCGACTTTATCTTTGTGATGTATGGTGTCTTATGTACTTATCTATGGTAGGCGGACATTTTGAATAACGGATTTTATGCCAGCGGATAAAATGCTGATGTTTTCTATATAATATTTTCTATTTATTTTTTTTAATTACAAATATTCTCTTTAAAATAATTTGACTTAACGATCGCAAATTTTTAAATCGTATTTTTCACTTCAACTACATTTCTTAAGTTTTTTTGTTCTTGTTTTTGCACTTGTACATTTACAATTTTAAGAAGAAATTTTTGCTTTCATTTAAAAGAGTTTGAAGATCTCCGAACAAGTCGAAATAATCCAAGTATACTATATTTATTAAATAAAGATAAAATTTAAAAATTCTGACAAGACAAAGTAAAATATTTATTGGATTCAAATATAAGTTAAAAAATTCTAATGACTCAAAATTAAATAACTAAAATTAAATGAAATCTGAAATTTTTGTTTCGAGAAAATGTCTTTCTTTGCAAAATATAACTCAAAATTCTTACATGAATTCGTTTCCTCAAAATATAATGTAAACTTTCATTCATTCCTTGATATTTAAATAAGTAAATTTTTTAATTGATGTTGTTAGAGTTTTATTGATTTTATGTTTATTGTTTTTATTAATTTATGTTAATTAATAAACGTTTAGATAATTAATGTTTTATTTCCTGTTATTGTATAGATGTTGCTATTTTCGGATACGGTCTACTTTAATTATCTCCCCCTGTTCGGATATCTTCAAATCGAAAATAAAAAAATTGTCACCAAAACGTTTAGCATTTGGGAAAGTGAAGCATTACGTCACGGACTCAATAGGAATTTATATCGGAAGGGAAGAAAAATCGCAGGAGAGAACAAAAAGCAATGATGAGAAAGGGGAAGAAAAGAAAATGAAACCGACGCGTGGCAGTTGACCCCTTAGGTTCGGCGAACGCTAGAGTCTGATCGCCCCCCCCCTCCTCCCTTCTAAAAGTCATCCTTTGTAAAAATAGTAATTGTACGAGTGTGATTTACGATACGTGTTTTCTGATACCCTGTATTGACAGCAAGCATTTGTTTTGGTATCTTGAAATAACAAAATCAATACCCCTTTCCTACACTAATAAGAGTTGCGGCGAATTTATCATTTTCCCTTGCAACCGTGTCTTTATACAACGTGTCAAGACCGTTAGAAAAAAGATAGACGACCACGTTACTGAAGTTTATATGGACAACGTTACTGAAGTTTATATGGACAACGTTACGGAAGTTTATTTAGATAATGTTACACTTTTTCTGGTTAAAATTTATTAAAACGAACTTCTTAATATACTCAGTCGTAGTTATGCGAGCCACTTCATAATTTGCTTTGGAAAACGAACTTTCACTGATGAAGTATTCATTTTAACGATTTCTTAATGGACGATTTCTTTCAATTGACTATTACGCTCAGATCATTTATGCATATTTTTACATTGTGCATAATTGCCCAGCATTTAGGATAAAAATGCTCCACACACACACCCACCCAACCCCCCCACACACACATACACATACACACATACACACACACACACACACATATATATATATGTATGTGTGTGTGTACACATATACAGTTGAGATTTTTGTCGCACTGACAATGATATTCAAAGTCTACATTTTCTATTTAAAAAATATTAAAACGAACTTCGTAATATACTCAGTCATGGATATGGGAGCGACTTTATAAATCTTAACTCATTTGCATATTCCTTTGAAAAAACGAAGGTTCATTAATGATTATGAGTTTTTATTGTATTCTTATTGGATGAGTTTCATTTAACTATTGTGCTCAGTTCTATTATGCATTGACGATGAAAACGTTCTAGCACACACACACACACACACACACACACACACACACACACACACACACACACACACACATATATATATATATATATATATATATATATATATATATATATATATATATATATTAGTTACCTTATCTGCGTGTGCAGAACGGTCTCTACTAACTCTCTCAATTTTACTCTACAGTCTTGAAACTTGATGTATAAGGGATTTGGACCAGTGCAACAAATCCGATTTGGCTTTTAGCCGGTAAAAATAGTTCTAAGCGGTCAAAATTGGAAAAAAGTAACCTTAGTAGGAATAAGTCGACTAAAACTGTTATTTTTATGTATGCGCAAATATACATTATTTCTATGTATGCGCAAATATACATTCATACGTTCAAGTGGCTTAATTTTGAACATTCATTCATACGTTCAAGTGGCTTAATTTCGAACGTTATGTCGGAAGCTCAAACTCTAACGACCAAGGTTTGAACGCTAATTATATTGGTTTCGATTCTACTTGAATGCACCCAAGTCATTGTTTTAAACTTTTGAAATCATTACTATATATTGGGTACAATATAATATTCCATAGAAAATTTACTCTATATTAATGAATACGAAATCTACATAAATTAACATATCGCATTTAAGCGTATTTTATGATTTGACCACGCCGTTAGGACGGGTCACCACGATAATCATTATTTTTGGTTCTATAATAATAATAATAATAATAATAATAATAATAATAATAATAATAATAATACAGAATCGCCATAAATTCCACTCTTATATATATATATATATATATATATATATATATATATATATATATATATATATTTTAAATCTGCATAAATTAAAAAATTGAAATATCATATTTAAGAATATTTTACGACAGGGTAGCCTGGTAGCCTGTTATGTATCTTCCTAGTTTGGTCCCCAGTATAATCCAATATGGATTTAGGCAAGCCCGTTCTACTGCAGATATTCTAACTGTAATCTCTGAACGATTTTACCAAGCACTTGATAAGGCAGGAGAGGGGAGGGCTGTAGCCCTAGATATATCTAAGGCTTTTGACAGGGTATGGCACGATGGTCTTCTCATGAAAATAAAGTCCTATGGTATTACTGGACGAATGCTTAGCATAATTAGACCCTTCTAAAATGAGAGAAGAATCCAGGTTGTCCTTGATGGGCATACGTCCAGAAAAGTTGATATAAATGCGGGTGTACCTCAGGGATCGATCCTTGGGCCTTTATTATTTCAGATATGCATGAATGGCTTACCTTATAAAATCGTCTCTGAGATGGGTATATTCACAGACGACAGCACGCTCTATAGCAGGCACGTGGGGGAAAACTAATGAGCACATATATGAGGAAATGTCTGAAACCCTAGAGGAAGACCTTCAATCTGTAGTGGAATGGGGTCAAAAATGGATGGTAACGTTCAACACTGCCAAGACAAAGCTTATTTCCTTTAATAATTACCTGAAACCTTACCAACAACCAATACATCGAGATCATTGCCAAGGCTGCTGCAAAGAAGGTGGGCTCTCTTTACCGTGCACGAAAGTTACTTACGCCTGAAAGTATCCAAGGCCACCATTCGCCCATATATGGAGTATTGTTGTCAAATTTGGGCTGGTGCATCTGCTACTAATCTCTCGCTCCTGGACAGGGCCCAAAAGAGAGTCGCCAACCTAATAGGTCCCGAACTGTCATCTAAGCTTCAGCCCCTTTCCCATCGACGAAATGTTGCATCCCTCTGCCTTTTTTACAAGTATTTCAATGGTGGATGTTTTGACGAACTACAAGCCCTTGTACCCCCTGGACGTAAATACCCCCGACAAACCCGATAAGCAGTGAAGTCTCACCCCTACACAGTTGAGATCTCTAGATGTAAGAAAGCCTTCTACTCCAATAGCTTCTTCCCTAGAATTGCAGGACTTTGGAATTCTCTTCTAGTTTCCTGCTTCCCCAACTGTACTGATATGCAGAAGTTCAAGTGTAATGTGAACTGACATCTTTCTACTAAACTCTCTACATAGTACCCCTGCAACTTAGGTTTCTAATAGTAGCCCCTCCTACATCAAAGTGGCAATGTGTCTTGTTTGGGGTGAAAATATAGTAAAAAAAAAAATCCAGTATCATAACTATAGGGCGGATCAGTAAACTTCAAGAGCCAGCACTGCTGGACATTAGCAGAATGGAATTTGACTTATTTTAGTTTTTTTAGTGATTGTGCATATTGGCAAAAACGATGATAAATGGCTGAGTAGCTTCAAGGAACAAGAAGAAGAAGAATTGAGAAAGGGTGAGCAATGGAGAGAGTTGGAGGAAGCGGTGAGTTAATATGACACAGTGTATAGGTTCCTTTGTTCAGGTCCTCGACCTGTCTTTTATTCTATTTTTTTTTTTTTGAAAGAAATCGGTTGCACCCTTCCCCGCTTACCCCTCCCCCCTTGAGCTCGTTCTAACACAATTCTACGAATTATTCACAGGCCTGTTCACGTGTTTGAAGACAGCTTTACTATGATTTATGGAAGTGACATTTCGTCAGCATTTCTGAAGTTAAGAAGAGACATTTACAGAAATCCACTCCATCTCGCTATTGTTATTAACTCTTTCGCTTTTCGGCAATAAACCGCATACTAAAAAGGCATCACGTTTTTATTTGTGGTTGTCACACGCCAAAGAATTCAGTTGGAAGGCACATACGTATGCGCACACTTACCGAACACATGCGTACATACAAGTACACCTTAGTAGATACACGTATCTTTTCACACACACACACACACACACACACACACACACACACACACACACACACACACACACACACACATATAAGTTAAAGGTATTCAAGAGGGAAATATCGTGAAAATGAGGTTATTAAGAGTGCTCAATAAAAAGAGCAATGTTTGTCTATAAAATACACACACACACACACACACACACACACACACACACACACACACACACACACACACATATATATATATATATATATATGTATATATAACCCCTCCCCTGACATCATTCACTCTTTCATCCCATCATAACGAACATTTCTGTAAAAGTCTGAGGAAGCTACAGACGGCAAAAAAAACAAAAAACAAAAACGGCCGGGTAGCTGAAACAATAATGTAAAAAATAAAACGTGTATATATATATATATATATATATATATATATATATATATATATATATATATGAGGATCAAAACAACCAGTATTGTTGCCATTGTTATTAAGAACCAAATGCGTTGGGCGGTTCATCTTGTCCAGCTTGATGACTATCGAGTCCCAAAATAGTTGTTTTATAGTGAGCTCCTTCTTGGCAAAAGACCCCAGCACAAACCCCCCAAAAATGTTTTCATGATAGACTCTTTCCTGATAGACGCTTTCATGTTCCTGTTGGGAGTCCCTAGCGTATGATCGCAAGCAATAGGGAGCACTGATATACAAAGGCACAGAACACTCTGAAGCAGCCAAGATAGATCGAGCAAAGCTCAAGAGAGCAGGTAGGAAACGCCAAACCTTGCCGGCCAATCATGGAGATCTTTGGATCTGTGAGGTGTGTGGCTGGGCTCTATTGCCCGTGGCAGGTCTTGTTAACCACATGAAAGCGCACGATGATACGGGTTACTACTAGTTTCTTGCAAGCCAATGATCGTCTTCAGTCTCATGTCTGCTTGAGGGTGTGCAAGTCACTTGCAGGGCTGAAAAGTCATCTTCGGACACATTGACTTTCAGTGACTGAGAGAGTGGCACTCGTCTGACAAGACGTTGCAATAATAGCATCTTAACTCGGAGAATTGAGCGGAAGTTTTGTAGCTATGGTAAATTGAGCTAGAATTTGCAAGATGAAAGGTGAGGCGGTGGAATCAGGTAGTAATCGTTAAACCAATATAGCAATTAGCTTTATATGTGAGTTTAGTTGTTTGGTAGTTATTTTTTTACACCATATAAACACTTTTCATGCCGAATCCATTAATTTTGGAAAAAAGGTTTGATACTTCAAGTTCTTTATATCTTTTAATATTTACTAGCGGGGCCTGTGAAAATTCAACGGTGGACTTTTTTATCACGTAATATATTGATTTTGGCATTCTGTAAATGTTCAACGTAAATGGAGAGGCCCTAATATTATTGCAGCTCTTTGTTAACACTGCAAAAGTATTTATCTAAGCTAGCAAGGACGCCCGATGTAGCCGCTCGTAAAATACGCTTATAAAAGATTTAAATTTATGCAGATTTCATATACATTATTATAGAGTCAATTTTCTATTGATTCTTATCTATATATCTATAAAAGTGAAATTGTCTGTGTGTGTGTCTGTGTGTGTACATTTCCCTACCAAATTACTCTGTTAATTTTCAGTCTACAGCTACGAGATTTGACATAAGGGATATTGACATTTGGGAAAATCTTTTAATCGGTTTTCGGCCAGAAATTTGTGTCAAGAGGTTAAAGTTCAACGATTTGACCGTTGAAAACTCTACCGAACTCCTTCGCAAATTTTAGGTCTAAACACTTGAAATTTTAGATGTAGATTAATTGGACATGGATCGAACTTTTTAATTTGATTTGAGCCCAAAACAATAAATGTTTAGGGTTCAAAATTAGGGGCAAAGTTGAAAAAAAATTGACGTCTCAGCCAATTTTTGGTCTAAACATTTGAAATTTTACATAAAGTGAAGTTAAACATAGGGCAAGCTTTTTAATCGATTTTTGGCCGAGAATTTGGTTACCGAGGGATTAAAGTAAAAAAATTTGACCATTGCAGTCTCTAGCAAACCATTCAGCCAATTTTGGGTTCAAAATTTGAAATTTTACATAAAGGGCATTCAGAAACGCAACAAGCTTTTTAATCAGTTTTTGGGCGAAATTTTGGCTGTCAAGAGGTCAAACATGTAAGAGTTGACCTTTGCAAACTCTACCAAACTCCTTCGCCAAATTTGGTATAAACACTAGAAATTTTAGATGTAGGTTACTTCGACATGAGTCAAACATTTTAATATGAATAAACATATGCACATAAAGTAAAGAACAGTACATAGGGCCCGGGCAAAGTCGGGCTGAACTGCTAGTATATTATAAAGTGATTATATATATATATATATATATATATATATATATATATATATATATATATATATATATATATATATATATATCGATATGACTTGGGTTCATCAGCTTGAATCGAAACTGAAACCAAACTTATGAGGAATATCTATCTATCTATCTATCTATCTATCTATCTATCTATTTCTCTCTCTCTCTCTCTCTCTCTCTCTCTCTCTCTCTATATATATATATATATATATATATATATATATATATATATATATTAGGGTAGGTAGATTTTGGAACTTTAAAAAAGGCACGTGAAGAAAGTTGCAAAAAAATGTCCAAAGTTACCACAAGAAATATTTTTCTTTAATATTTTGTATTTTATAGAGCATTCCAACTTTAATACCAAATGAATTCGGATTTTTATTACAGTATCGGTGTCACTTCCAGTACATATCGCTTAAATAAAATCCGAGTATAAACAAAAAATACAATACATTATAATAATAAATATTTTAAAGTTTATTTTTCCGTGTTTTTAAAGATTAAATGAAAAGGAATTAAACGAAAAGGAATTAAAACGTTATAATATTTTATTTAATGTAGAAATATCTATATATATATGGAAGTTTTATTTGTTGTGTAATGATACGGAATCACCGATGAGAGTTACAACCGCGTGCGTTCTCGTATGTTTACTGTTTACGTTTTTAATATACTCTTGAATTATCTCTGCATCTAATTTTCTCTAAATATCGCTCAAATTTTTCATCAAAATATACTTAAATATAAAAAATACAATATATATAATTATTCTGATTTGTTTCTATTTTAAAAAGATAGTGTTTATTATTTAAAGAAAACTTTACTGCGTCCGTGCTCGTGTGTACGTTTTTAATAAACTCTGGAATTATCTTTTTAAATATCGCTTAAATTTTTCATTAAAGTAGACTTAACTATATATATATATATATATATATATATATATATATATATATATATATATATATATATATATATATATATATATATAATAAATTCCACAGCCAAACAACGCCGCAGCTCACAAAAGCCATGACAGCCAACGAACCGGAAGTCCAAGACTCGAGTTTCGCCCTCATTTGGGCTCATAAGTTAGACACATCCGCACTCAGGATTCGAAACCCGAGCCTCTTGCATGCGAGGCAAGCACTCTACCAACTGAGCAATCCTGAGTGCGGATGTGTCTAACTGATGAGCCCAAATGAGGGCGAAACTCGAATCTTGGACTTCCGGTTCGTTGGCTGTCATGGCTCTTGTGAGCTGCGGCGTTGTTTGGCTGTGGAATTTATTATACAATCTCTCACATTCTGAAAATCATATATATATATATATATATATATGTATATATATATATATATATATATATATATATATATATATATATATATATAAATACAACGTAAATAATTATTCGGATTTGTTTCTATTTTAAAAAGATAGTGTTTATTCATAAAAAAGAAGTCAGATTTCTCTTTAAGCAGCTCACAAGAGCCATGACAGTCAACGAACCGGTTCGTTGACTGTCATGGCTCTTGTGAGCTGCGACGTTGTTTGACTGTGGAATTTATTATATATATATATATATATATATGCTCATACATTCATACAATTAATCGGAATCAGAATCGGGAATCAGAAAAATCGAAGTTTTGGTGGTATCGAAATCGGTATCGGAATCAGAAAAAATATGTGCCTATTTGCCATTGCCAAAAACGACTATTTTAATTGTCCTTTTTATTTGATTTTGTTTAAAGCAGAATCTTTCATTGCTTGTAGAAATAATGAAATAATCAATATTTATTGATTTTAAAATAACAATAAAACCGATATCTATAGATCATCCCTTAAAAATGTGTTTTTACGCTTGAGAAATTATTTGGATTTTTTACATGTGTTTTTACGATAATCGTGGAAAAAATAGGAACTTTGAATAGATTTACAAAGAATCGGAATCGGAACCGGCAATCGTATCGGAATCAAGAATTTATTACGAAATCAGTAATTGTATCGGAATCCGGAAAATATTGGAATCGTCCCATCACCGATCTCTCTCTCTCTCTCTTTCTCTCTCTCTCTCTGTATATATATATATATATATATATATATATATATATATATATATATATGTATATGTGTGTGTGTGTGTTTATTCTTATTAGCGTTTATGTAGATACATGAAAAAATTAGACATATATATATATGTCTAATTTTTTCATGTATCTACATAAACGCTAATAAGAATAAACACACACACACACACACACACATATATATATATATATATATATATATATATATAAAGCTGATATGTTTATATATAATTTCACTTGGGACAATGATTATATATTAATAAATAACATAAATTTCTGATTTAGTGTAGAGCTGTACAAATTTTCTTTAAAATACCACGTTAATACACCAGTATTTGCTCGTTTTCGAAAATGAGTAAATATTTGTGCATCAATCTTTATAAACGTGGTATTTTTTAGTACACACACACACACACACACACACACACACACACACACACACACACACACATATTGTTTGCTTTTTAGAGGTGGCGTAATTTAAATGGACAACTAAATTTTCTTTAATTGCAGATTTAGCAAAAACCGATTACTTTTAGTTCACCTTTGATTGACAATTCATCATAAAATTGCTGACACCTTTTCCAAATTACTTTACTGAAAGAAAAATTTGATGGTCGAATAATTTCACTAAATAGACCTGCCACCTCGCTCGTCTGATTTAACCCCATTAAATTATTTTCTTTGCGATGTGTAAAGCGCTACGCTGATAAACTAGACAAAATAGACACTTAGAAGCCTACATTCGGCACGATTTCTTTCCGAAATATGGTTTAATTTAATGCGTAGAATTTGTGAAAATTTGACCTCTCTGTTAGTCCCTAAACGCGCGAGTCACGCGACTATATAACTAATATAATTGTATTTAAATTATAAATGAAAAAATAATTTTTTGAATAATTTACATATTTATATGATAAAAAATTTCTGTGATTTATTTTAATTTTAATTTGCCATCTCCAGAAAAAATGACTATCCCCCTCCCCCCCTCTCTCTCTCTCTATATATATATATATATGTGTGTGTGTGCATATATATACATATGCATAAACATATACATATATATGCATATATATATACATATGCATATACATACATATACATATATGAATACATATATATACATATATATATATACATATACATATATATGCATATACATGTATATGTATATAAATGCACATATATATGCATAGATATGCATATACATATGTACATATACATATAATTATATATAAATGCATATACATATATATATACATATATATATATATGTGTATATACATATACATATATATACATATACATATATATACATATAATGATGATTGCTGCATCTTTCCAGATAATCGCCGTCACATTGAGTTCTCCCAATCTTGTCGTCCATACCATCTCAGATGGCTTTGAACTCCCGCCGCAGATTTGCACATCTTGAAGCAGATGTGACCTACAAATTGAGCAATTTCCATGGAGTTGACTTTCTCTGGAGATTGAAGGGTATTCCTATGAACAATCACATGTCTTCTCAAACCAGCAGTAAACTTTCAAACTTTGCTGCATGTTAAACAGATCGTTTGGTTCGGACTAATAGGTGCAAAGTTGACCTGAACAGCAGTTTTGTGCGACTTAAGGTGGTTGACGTAGCCCACCTTTGTACAAAACCACTCGTTCACAACTGTGGCATTTCCAGCTTTGTGTGTCATGGTTAAGATCATCAATTAAACCTCCTTTGTGAAGCTCTCGCTTCAGATTGCTGTTAGCCTGCTTTCTTTTCTCTAGAGCGTCACAACTTTCACGTACAAGCTTTCGCCACTTCGGCCTTTGCAGAGTAAGTTCTTCCCATGTATCAATGTCGATTTGTAAGACTTTCAAATTATACTTTGTAGAGCCCCTGAACCTAGGCTTGTATTGAGGGCGCTTACCATTTTCCAGCTCCCCGTAAAAAAATTGTTTTGGCAGCCTACAATCTTTCATTCGAACCAAGTGGCCCACCCAACATATGTGAGATCTGATTACAAGGGTCTCAACACTAGAGCAACATGCTCTCACAAGCACTTCAGTATCGGGTACTTGTGCTTGCGACTTGATGTTTAAGATACGTCTCAAGCATTTCTAGTGAAATCGTTCAAGCCATTTAATGTGCCTTTGATACACTGTCCGTGTCTCTGATGAATACAACAGTGTGGTTAGCATACAGGTCCTGTAAACGCAGATCTTAGTTCTGTCTATGATGCCACGATCAGACCACAGCCATCCCTTGACAGAGAAATACTAAGGTACACAACTGAATCAACTACTCCCAGTCTAGCACCACAGACCATGATGTTCGGCTCCACGTATGGCTGGCCCGGTGCAGGAGTGAACATCACTTTTGTTTTAGACAGCCTGATCCTCAGACCAAAGGCAGTGCAGGAGTCAGCAAAGCTATTCATTATATGCCGCATACCAGTTTCGGTGTGCGACAAAAAACAGCATCGTTTGCGTACAGTAACTCATTGACCAAGACATGATACAGCTTGGATCTGGCATTAAATCTTCTAAGATTAAAAATGCGACCTGTGGTTCGAAACTTTAACATGACACCCCTATCGCAATCTCGAAACGCATGAGCAAGAAGAGCAGCAAAATATATAGAGAAAAGAGTAGGGGCAGAAATATCACCTTGTTTGACACCATTGCCAACTGGGATTTCATCAGACAATTTTCCGTTAAACGAGACTCGAGGTTTCATGTCCCTGTGCAGTTCCTTGAATATTCTAACAAAGGTTGGAGGAAACCCTACTTTCTCTAAGATTAACCAGAGAGCATTCCTGTTAACGGTTTCAAATGCTTTGGTTAGATCCACAAACACTTGATATAGTGATATCTGTTGTTCAATGCATTTCTCCTGGACTTGCCGGACTGAAAAAAAATCATATACATAGTTCCTCTGCCAGACCTAAAGCCACTTTGTGATTCTGGAATAGCATGAGGACAAAGATCATCCAGTAACCTGTTTAATAGAAGTCGTGCGAGAACTTTGCCAGCAGCTTCCAAAAGCATAATCCCACGGTAGTGGTCATAAACACTCTTCTGTCCCTTTCCTTTTAACAGGGTCACCAAGACACCATCAATCCAACCCTGTAGAACAGGAGCACCTGCCCATATTTCCTCAACAAAACCAAGGATAGCATTAGCAATATTCACACCTGCAATCCTAAGAAGTTCCACCGGAACACAATCCAAACCAGGTGCCTTGTCACTGCTGATTTTTGCGATAGCCAACTGCACCTCAACCAGATTAGGCAAACGATCCATTCTGAATATGATATCACATTGTGGTAGGCATCACTGCTGAGGGATTGTGAAACAATTCAGTAAAGTGCTCTTGCCATCTTTTCAAGATATTTTCTGGATCCTTAATGACAACAGAACCATCTTTCGACATCAGGGGAGATATTGAAGAGGTAGGAGGACCAAATACTTGGCGCAGGAGTCCATAAAATTCCTTCGAATTTTTTGTGTCAACCGCCTTTTGGATCTGCTCCATTATATTCATCCACCATTGGTTTTTCATTTTTCTTAGCTCACGTTGCAATCTGGCTTTAACCTCTTTGTGTTGTCGCAAATTAGTTGTATGATCAGAATGATCTTTACGAAGTAAAGATTTATAAATTGTCTGTTTATTCATCAGCAACTGATTAATTTCAAGATTGTTGTCGTCAAACCAGTTCTTGTTCTTATTCCTCTTGAAACCAAGAACTCCAGCATCAGCGGAATAAACCGGAGTCTTAAAATTCACAAACGTACCATCAAATGCAAGATTATCGAGCTTTTCCGCTATACTCTTTTGAACTTCAGGCAACTTAAGCTTGACGACATCAATAAGGCTAAGCACCTTAACACCACTATGACGAACTTTCTTACGGATTTGTAAATTAAACTTTCCTCTCACCAACTTGTGATAGGTGTTACATTCAGCACTGCGCATGACACCAACAGTATATGCATCTCGAAGGTCGCGTTTTCGAGTTATGATGAAGTCAATTAGATGACCATGCTTTGAGCGTGGATGTAACCAAGTAGCTTTGTGCTTCAGTTTACAGCGAAAAAAGTGTTACAGATGGCAAGATTAAATTCTGAACACAGCTCTAGTAACTTAAGGCCATTAGCATTCATGGTACCGATACCATAGCGGCCAAGAGGACTCCAGGTCTCATAGTCTTTCCCAATATGGACATTGGAATCACCAAGAATAACAAGTTTTCCATTAATTGGTGTAGATGCAACAACAGAGCACAGAGACTCATAGAAACACAAGATGTCATCTTCATTCGCTTGAAGGGTTGGTGCATAGACTGAAAAAATAGTGATGAATCTGTTATGTGAGAGAGGAACACGAAATTTCATGATGCGATCACAGATACTGGAAGGAAATTCCATAGTATCAACCAAGGATGTTTTAATCGCAAAACCGACTCTACCATTTCTACGGATACCCTCCGGTTTACCAATCCAGAAGAGAGTGTAGCCTGATGATACCTCTGTCATTTGATCTTCTCCTGAGAGACGGGTATCTGACAGAGCAGCAATATCTACATCAAGTCTCCATAGCTCTGCAGTGACAAGCGCTGTCCTGCACTCTGGACGGTTGAATGAAGAAGAAGAAGAAGAAGAAGAAGAAGAAGAAGAAGAAGAGTGCATACAACAGCATAAATTGAATTTTACTCATTTTTGGAGATACATTTTTGTTTTCTTCCTGCTTACATGAACAACCGTGAGCCACAGGAAACTAACCAGTGATAGCATGACAGACAATTTTTAGAGCACCTTTTCTAGCAGTTTCCCAAGACATTGGGTGAGCAGTGCTCTCTCTGAATAGGGCTGCTCAGTCACAGGAACCCCCACCGGAGTTGGACTCTGTCATGTGAAGGCACAACAACGATGTTAAGATAGGATTCCTGTCGCCTCTGTGCAGATTTGTGACTGTGTACCTCCAATTGGTCAAGTCTGTACACGTTGCCACTCCTCCATCGCCATAAAACTTGCAATAGGAATAAACGACAGATAAAGATAAGATAGAAAAAGATAAAAGATAGATCTCAAGTAATATCTGTACATCGTTGTATTAAAGTGACAAGTGCCACTCTCTAAGTCTCAGCAACAATAACCCAACAAGCAAGCAATTGCAGGATGACTGGTAATTGCTTTGACGACAGATTTCTCGTAAGAGTTGTCCTCTCCTAGAAGGATTGCCTCCACCACGGCTTGCAGGAGCTCCTTCTACCCCGCTAATGTCATTTACCCATGACTGGAACTTAAGTAGCTGGGCACCAGAGCATGGTCCACACGCCGGTGAGTCATGAATGCCGCAGTCAACAGGGCCTAACCTTATCCCACAAGGCAGTGGGGATTCAGTTTTCTGGCGCTGAACACTCGCCATTCACCAGAGCCCCGTTAGCGTGGCAGAACTCACGACGTGCACGTGGGGGTGATTAGATTGGGAGAAGCTATATGTGACGCTAGAGCATTTGTGTGCTTTTAACACACGCCCACACAAATCCCTGAGCTCCACATATATGTATGTATACATACATATACATACATATATCTATATATATATGCATACCACATATATATACATATATGCATATATATATACATATATATACATACATATATACATATATACACATACATATATATACATATTTCTATACATATACATGTATATATGCATATATATACTTATACACATACATATATATTCACATATACATATATATACACATTTACATATATATATATACACATATACATATATATACATGTACATATGCATATATACACATATATCTATGCATATATATCTATATCTATATCTATCTATATATATATATATATATATATATATATATATATATATTACTGTGGCGCCAAAAAGAACGTCCGCACTTGTAATTTTCTCAAAAACTGCAAATTTAAGCTAGAGTGAATGTAACTGTTTAAAACCTTTACGTCATTTGATTCGCCTTTTATTTTACCTGTTCATATTTGACTTTTAATTGAAGTATCCTAGTGTTAATGCAAATTAAAAAAATTAACTTCAAATCGAGAAGGCAAAAAGAAACACCATTCACTGGAAGATTGTTTTTCAAATGTAACTTAAGGACATTAATGCAACAGAAACACAATGAACAAGTTTATATTTAGGAGCATAGCTCTTCTGCAATTGGACAGCCTGCAATCTTTTGAGCATTCCTTGTCTGCGTTAATACTCCGGTGAAAGGACATCTTACTTCTCTTTAATTTTTGTCCAAAGTTCCTCCAGATTTGAAATTTTATCATTGCGTTGCTGTTGCTTGATGTAATGCTATACGTTTTTGATAGGATTGATGTCTGGAGATTGTGCAGGCCAATCCAAACACGGAATACCATGATCTTCAAGAAACCACTTGGCATTGCCATCTGTTTGATTGTGCAGGCCAATCCAAACACAGAATATCATGCTCTTCAAGGAACCTCTTGACATTGCCAGCTGTGTGAATGGGAGCATTATCCTGCATGAAGATGGGATTATCATCCAAATGCCGGCCCAAGTTGGGTAGAAAATGCTCAGTCAACATATTAATGTATTTGGTCGAATGATTCAACCTTGCAAGCGAACTATAGGTTCTGGACCATTGACACTAATAACGCGCCATACCAAGACTTCCATCACCTTACAGCGTTGAAACTGTGCATCTAGGATTAAATTTTCGTCCTTCCTTCGACGAACGTACTGCCTATCATTACTGCCTAGCCTATTGAAGTTGCTTTCGTCACTAAAACTCATTTTCCACCAATATGAAGAGTCATGATCTTTATTGCATCTGACGACGTTCAGAGGGCGCTTTCTGTTCTTTAAAGAAATCATTGGCTTGCGTCTTGCAACACAGCTTCGCAAATTAAATTTCTTTAATCTATTCATAACTGTAGAAAGAGACCGCTGTTTAACAAGATTACACTGTTGTTGGATTTGGAAAGCCGTTTCAAATCTGTTTCTGAGGCTGCGGATCTTGATAGCATTGTCTTCCCTTTAAGAAGTATCTCTAGGATGATCAGATTTAGGGGCAATACGAACACTGCCGGTGTTTTTGATGCTTTTGCACAGTTATTCGTACCGTTTTCTCATCATATTTCAATCTGTGGCCAACTTCTCGATTAGATAAACCAGATTTAATGAAGATTAATGAGCTCCTGATGATTATTAAGAGGAAGTCGAGGCATATGTACTAAATGTTATGCTGTATAACCAAGCACAACAACAATTACGATTAAAGATGCTTTGTTGCCTAAAAGGTGGGCATTTTAAGTTAGTTTAAGGTCATTTGTTGCCTAAAAGGTGGGCATTTTAAGTTAGCTTAAGGTCATTTGTTGCCTAAAAGGTGGGCATTTTAAGTTAGTTTAAGGTCATTTGTTGCCTAAAAGGTGGGCATTTTAAGTTAGTTTAAGGTCATTTGTTGCCTAAAAGGTGGGCATTTTAAGTTAGTTTAAGGTCATTTGTTGCCGCGGAGTTTCTTTTTACCTTCTCGATTTGAAGCTATTTTTTTTTTAATTGACGTGAACACTAGGGTACTCCAATTAAAAGTAACATATGAACAGATAAAATTATAGAGGAATAAAAGGCGAATCAAATGAGGTAAAGGTTTTAAACAGTTATATTCAATTTAGCTTAAATTTGCGCTTTTGGAGAAAATTACAAGTGAAGACGTTCTTTTTGGCGCCATAGTAATATATATATATATATATATATATATATATATATATATATATATATATATATATATATATATATATATATACACCAGTAAAAGTAAAATCTATATATTCCGGCATTAAAGTATTTTTTGGTATTTTTACAAATATATGCACATATTACATGTTCTTTTTTACGGTAATCCTAATAAAACAACTTTATAGGTAAAGGTTTAAACGTTTTAAAAGCACCTGAATCGTAATCAGTAATTGTATCGGAATCAGAAATTTAGAACAGAATCGGTAATGGTATCAAAATTGGGGAAAATATTGGAATCGTCCAATACCTAATATATATATATATATATATATATATATATATATATATATATATATATATATATATATATATATATATATATATATACAATTCCAAAACCAGAAAACGTATTTGATTCACACTCATAAGTTTTTGATCCCACTTTTATATGCATCTTTCGTTGAGCTCTTCAGAGACAAATGTACTTTCCTCAAAAACCTATGGAGAAGATTTGGAGAAGTAAAGTACTCACACACACACACACACACACACACACACACACACACACACACACACACACACACAGACGCGCGCGCGATCACGCTCACACATATACATAAAAGAAATATTAAAGGATTCTCTAAATGGAGACTTATCAAAATATAAAAAGCTTCACCTTATATATATATGTGTGTGTGTATATGTGTGTGTGTGCGTGATATATATATATATATATATATATATATATATATATATATATATATATATATATATATATATATATACGGCATATATCACGCGAATCGCTGCACGCGCATATATATATATATATATATATATATATATATATATATCTGTGTGTGTAATTATTATTTCATATCTCTGCATAAAATGATATATATATATATATATATATATATATGTACATATATATGCGTATGGCTATTCATCATTTTATTTATTCATTCTTTTTTTCTTTTGCCACTTTTCTTGTTCTGTGGTGGCGGACATTTGATTAGGTCCAGTGATCATCAGTCGATGTGATACAAAGGCAAACCTGATTATTAATGGACGAGTGAAGAGCACCTTCCTTCTCGTGGCGATAATTGAGATCGTCCAGCAAGGAAGCTGATTCTCATCAGCTGGAAGTGTAAAAGGTCAGCCTTCATCAGATTAGTGTCCACGTGTCTAACAGATGTTCAATTATTTCCCAGATAGGCAGAGATGCAAAGCGACTGTGGTAGAACAAAAAAAAAAAAAAAAAAAAAAAAAGAAAAAAAAGGAAAAAAAAAAAAAGATGAGAGAATCATTTCTAATGAAGCATGTAGCAACCAACCAGCGGTCGATACCATTGGAAGTGGGCGTAGAGGTGTATGGACAAAGGTCAGTGGTGCGCATTGATTAGAACTGCCTGTTGAAGAAGAAGAAGAAGAAGAAGAAGAAGAAGAAGAAGAAGAAAAACGAGAAAAAGAAGAAGGAAAAGAAAAGGAGAAGTATAATTATTATTAGTAGTAGAAAAGAAAGAGAATAAAAAGATAAAAGAGCAGTTGTAGTAGTAGTAGAAAAAGGGGAAAGAAGAAGAAATGAAAAGGAAGCAGGAAGAGAAAAAGAAAAAGAAGAGGAAGGAAAAGAGGAAGAAGGAAAAGAAAAGAAGTAGTATTAGTAGTAGAAGAAAAAGAAGAAAAAGATAAAAGAGTATTAGTAAGAGTAGGAGAGGAGGAGAAGGAGGAGGAGGAGGAAGAAGAAGAAGAAGAAGAAGAAGAAAAGAAGAGTTGCCGTGACGGACAAGCCATTCGATGTTTAATCGTTGCTATTTAACAAACATTATACATTTCTCAGAACATTCTGGATAGTTCTAATTTACCTTCCTCCTCACGGGAACACAGTTGAACAAGGACTTTTCTTAATGTGAGTAAACTCCAGCCCCCCCCCCCCAAAGAAGACATTCTGGATTGCAAAAATTACTTATACGGTAAACAACAGGGAAAAATATTCTCTATATTTCTGAATCTTCTAACAGATACAACATAAACAAATATAAGATACTACTTATTGGACACCCAAACATATCAAAATTTTATATGTAAATCCTATCAAAAATCATTTACAAACTTCACTGATTATATTAAATGGTATAACCTGTATTTCTGTTTTAAGACAAGGCGGACATTTTAATGAAATACTTTATGAAAAGCTATTTTTCTGACTTTTATTATTATTATTATTATTATTATTATTATTATTATTATTATTATTATTACTATTGGCTCACATGGAGATTTCACAAAAGTCAACAAACGATCTGATTGGAAACCTGTGGTGTTCTCTGGAAGCTGAGTGACAACAAGTCTCCCCAGACGCCCAGCTCTCTCCACCTCCTTCGATAGCATTTGCAAATAAATTTGCATCATCGCAACAGTCGCTTACCATTGATTTCTCGCTGGTAGTGGCCATTGGTTTATATTGGAATTTGAGTGGCACTCAGCCTCCCCAAGGTCCCAGTTCTCTTTGCGCTTGTCCAGCCGAGGTCTGATTGGCGCTCGCTCCTCGGTCTTTCAGTCCTTATTGATCCTTCTCGGCTCTTTGGTATCACTTTTTTATTGGGGGGAACGGTGATGAAACAATGGGGGGATGCATGATGGGGGGTGTAGAACTTGTAAATATGCAGTTTCGGTGTTCTTCATTCCCTGTAACGCTTATTCGTTATATTGTCTTGTATTATTCTCTGCATTCAAGGGTTTTCCTTAATATTTCAGTTGTTTTCATTATCGTTAGTCGTTGTACTTTTGCAGTTATTCCTCTGATTCCAATTTCTGACATTCTTTGTTCGAAGTTTTTCGGAATTGTTCTTAGTGCTTTTGATTTTCTTCATCATCCAAATTCCTTTTAACTCTCTGGCTAGCTCTGTGTATTTGCTTCGTTTCTCCTTTTCTTTCATACTCACCCTGTGATTAGCTGAGACTGCAAAGTCTACGATTTGACAGGATTTTTCTTTCTTGTTAATTATTACGACATCTGGTCTTCTTGCTTGGATGGGGTTGTCCGTGTGTATGTCCATATCCCATAGGATTTTGTGGTTCTCGTTTTCGAGTGCTGTTGCGGGTTTATGCTTGTACCATTTGTCTGTACGCTCAAAATGCAGTCGTTTGCACAATTCCCAGTGTACCACCCTCCCCACTTGGTCATGCCTGTTTTTGTATTCCTTTTGGGCAAGTTTGCTGCATTCACTTACTATATGGTTTATCGTTTCGTCTCTTTGTCCACAGAATCAACATTTGCTGTTTTCTTGTGTTTTATCGATCCTTGCTTTGATATGGTTGGTTCTTATCGAGTTATCTTGTGTTGCAGTTATTAGAGATTAAGTTTCTCGGTTTATATGTCCTTTTCGCATCCATGTCCAGGTGTTTTCGTTATTCTCATCTTTTGTCATTCTTATGAATCTTCCGTGGAGTTGTTTCTCTTCCCATTTCTCTTTTCTCGTTTTGTCGTTTGTCTCTCTGTTTTCTGTTTTTTTTTTCAGTGTCTCTCGCTGCCACAATTATCCTTTCAGTGTTTTGCATTATGTATTTTTCTAGTTCTTTTGTCGTGTCCTTCACACAATCTTCTATACAGATCAGTCCTCTCCCGCCGTCTTTCCTTTACACGTAGAGTCTGCCAATATCGTCCTTTGGGTGTAGTGCATTATGTATATTATTATTATTATTATTATTATTATTATTATTATTATTATTATTATTATTATTATTATTATTATTATTATTATTATTATTATTGGCTCACAAGGAGCTTTCACACAGGTCTTCAGAGATCTTTCCCTGAAAACAGCCTGTGGTGTTCCCTGGAAGCTGAGTGACAACAAGTCTCTCCAGGTTTCCAGTACTCTTTCGATAAAATTTGCAAATAAATTTGCATTATCGCAACAACTGCTTGCCATTGATTTCGCGTTGGCAGCAGCCATTGGTCTTTGCTGGGATTTGAGTGGCAATAAGCCTTCCTAAGGTCCTAGTTCTCTTCGCAGTTATTCGGCTGAGGTCTGGTCGGTTCATCGGTCTTTTCTTCCTCCTTGACTCTACTTGGTTATTTGGTCTCGCTCTTTTGGGGGTGGGACAGTGATGTGTCAATAGAGATAGGGTTGGGTTAGAGAACTTATAGATATGCGGTTTCAGTGTTCTTGGTTCAATGTAGTGTTTCATGTTTTGCCTTTGCAGCAGTTTGTCTGGCCCGCACTTGTTGCTACTGTGTGTTAGCCTCCACATTCCAGTGTTTTCCTTAATATTTCAACTGTTTTCATGATTGTTGTTTTTTGTATTTTTCCAGTCAATCCCTTGATTCCAATTTCTCCCATTCTTTTTTCAAAGTTTTGGGGGATTGTTCCTAGTGCTCCTACTATTATAGGTATTATTTTGAGTTTCTTCATCTTCCATATCCCTTTCAGCTCTCTGGCTAGCTCTATGTATTTTCTCCATTTCGCCTTTTCTTTGATATTCACTCTGTGGTCAGCTGGAACAGCAAAGTCTACGATTTGACAGGATTTTTCTTTCTTGTTAATTATTACGACATCCAGTCTTCTTGCTTGGATGGGTTTATCTGTTTGTATGTCCATGTCCCATAGGATTTTGTGATTCTTGTTTTCAAGTACTGTTGCCGGATTATGGTGGTACCACTTGTCTATGCGTTCGAGGTGCAGTTGTTTGCATAATTCCCAGTGTACTACCCTTACCACTTGGTCGTGTCTGTTCTTGTATTCCTTTTGAGCCAATTTGCTGCATTCACTTATTATATGGGTTATCGTCTCGTCTCTTTGTCCACAGAGTCTGCATTTGCGGTTTTCTTATGTTTTGTCGATCTTTGCTTTGATGTGATTGGTTCTTATCGAGTTGTCTTGTGATGCAGCTATTAGGGATTCAGCTTCTCGGCTTATGTGTCCTTTTCGCATCCATGTCCAAGTGTTTTCCGTATTTTCATCTTTTGTCATCCTTATGAATCTTCCGTGTAGTTGTTTCTCTTCCCACTTTTCTTGTCTTATCCTTTGTCTATTATTATTATTATTATTATTATTATTATTATTATTATTATTATTATTATTATTATTATTATTATTATTATTATTATTATTATTATTATTATTATTATTATTATTATTATTATTATTATTATTATTATTATTATTATTATTATTATTATTATTATTATTATTATTATTATTATTATTATTATTATTATTATTATTATTATTATTATTATTATTATTATTATTATTATTATTATTATTATTATTATTATTATTATTATTATTATTATTATTATTATTATTATTATTATTATTATTATTATTATTATTATTATTATTATTATTATTATTATTATTATTATTATTATTATTATTATTATTATTATTATTATTATTATTATTATTATTATTATTATTATTATTATTATTATTATTATTATTATTATTATTATTATTATTATTATTATTATTATTATTATTATTATTATTATTATTATTATTATTATTATTATTATTATTATTATTATTATTATTATTATTATTATTATTATTATTATTATTATTATTATTATTATTATTATTATTATTATTATTATTATTATTATTATTATTATTATTATTATTATTATTATTATTATTATTATTATTATTATTATTATTATTATTATTATTATTATTATTATTATTATTATTATTATTATTATTATTATTATTATTATTATTATTATTATTATTATTATTATTATTATTATTATTATTATTATTATTATTATTATTATTATTATTATTATTATTATTATTATTATTATTATTATTATTATTATTATTATTATTATTATTATTATTATTATTATTATTATTATTATTATTATTATTATTATTATTATTATTATTATTATTATTATTATTATTATTATTATTATTATTATTATTATTATTATTATTATTATTATTATTATTATTATTATTATTATTATTATTATTATTATTATTATTATTATTATTA
>NC_136493.1:25757680-25795180 GCF_053919585.1 Euprymna scolopes
TATTATTATCATTATTATTATTAATATGATATTTTTTATTATTATGATTATTATTACTATAATTATTATTATGTATATTATTATGTATATTATTATTATTATTGTTATTATTATTATTATTTTGTTATTATTATTATGTATATTATTATTGTTGTTATTATTATTGTTATTATTATTATTGTTGTTATTATTATTATTGTTGTTATTATTATTATTGTTGTTATTATTATTATTATTATTATTATTATTATTATTATTATTATTATTATTTTTATTATTCACAGGCTATCATCAAAGATTTCTCCTTGAGAACAACTTTTTGTGTTCCCTGAAGTTTGAGTGACGAAAAGACTTCTACGATTTCCAGTACTCTCTATTTCTTTCAAGCATCTTGCATTATCGTATTCCTAAACTGTTTGGCATGGTGCCGACACTTTAAAGGAGGTAGAGGTTAACTTACAATTATACAGTTTCATTTTTCTTGATTCCATGTAGCATTTCTTTGTGTTTTACATGTGTCCGGTTTGCGTCTTTAGCTTATGTGTATTAGTCTTCGCATTAAAGGCTTCTCCTTTATATTTCAGCCGTTTTCATTATTGTTATTCGTTTTATCTTCTCAGCCATAACTATGATTCCAATCTCTCCCATTCCTTTTCCAGACTTTTTCGGTATTGTTCCTAGTGCTATTATTATTTTATTATTATTATTTAATCACTAGGAGTAGTCACATAGGCCATAATCAAAGATTCTGTCTGAGAACAACCTATGGTGTTCTCTGGCGGCTTAGTGACAACAAGTCTTCCCAAATTTCCAATACTCCCCACCTCTTTCGATAACTTTTGCAAAAGAATTTGCTTTATCGCAACAGCCGCATTCCATTAATTTAGCGACCATTGGTCCTCACTGAATTGGGTGGCTATAAGTCTCCCTAAGGTTCCAGTCTTCTTTTTTGCGTGTCATGTTGGTATAGTGGTAACGTCACCAGCTTTGAATGCTATAGTTTTAGCTTCATTTCTAGCTGATGGTTACTTTTGAAATCACGACTTTATAATAATATATACGAAATCTGGACAAATGAAAATATATTCAAGCGTATTTTACGCCCGAGCAGCACCCCCCCAGCATATAACAAATAAATGTAATCAAAGACAAGATAAGCTACATTCTTACCTAACTGAATAAGATTTGAGTGTTTTTATTTAATGTAAAATGTTTATTCGGTTGGAAAAAAGAAAAACAAATATTACTGAGCGCTAATAAAGTACAAGAAAAAATAGTCGCGATGTCTCTTTACATCATTGAAGTCTCGATAATCATCCCCCCACTAAAAAAAGAAAGAAAGAAATAAAACAAAATGGTGGTAGAAACCCACCCAATAAATATCACGGAACATTTATTGGGTGGGTTTCTGTGACCATTTTTTTCATTAATTTTTTTGAAGTCTTTGTCGAGACTTCAAAGAAATCGCGGCCATTTTTTCTTGGTCTTCGGTAGCGCTGAATATTACTTGTTTTTGAACCGAATAAACATTTTGCATTAAATTAAAAACAGTAAAAAAATTATCCGGTTAGATAAAAAAAGTAACTTATCTTGCTTTTGATAACATTTATTTGTTATATATATATATATATATATATATATATATATATATATATATATATATATATATATATATATATATATATATCAGAGAGGCGGTAGCACTCTCTATATAGGGATGGCCCGTACACGCCTATATACGCCTACAAAACAAAACTATCCAAATCTCAACTAAAATCAACTTATAAGTTTCAAAAAGCACATATTCTTACAGAGAAGCGTCTTACGAATCCAGCGAGTGTCAGAACGTCGGTTAAAATGTCAAAAGAGAGCAAAAAAAAAAAGTGTACAAAAATGACCAATTGTTCTTCTTTCTTCTTTCTTCTTCTTTCTTCTTTCTTTTGAGACGATGTATATCGGTGTACGAACGGTCTCTGACAACAGTTCAAGCATCAATCGACTGCTCTTTACACGGAGAAGTGCAGTGACCCACCGCTTTTTAGCTAACTCCATAATTAAATAAGATTACGTGTAATAACAAGTTTTAAACACTATATACCCAATGTAGACAGACCACTTTGAACACGGAACTTCTCTCAAAAGGGACAGCTCCAAATAATACACCGGATGCTCACAGACGTTCCAGTTTGCCAGAGGCCTATATTTCTTGGACGCTGAATATTTGAGGTGAACGTTAAGGTTTTTTCTTTAAACAGTAACCCACCAGCGTTAATGAAACCACGAAATCTTTATCTCAGTTGATCAAAATTGTTATAAGAGTAACCTATCAGCAAGTACGACGTCAAAAAACAATGTTATAAAAACAAATAATTCTTCAGATTTTGGACTGTAAAATATGTACAAAATGTCAATGCTGTGACCAGGATTCGAACCTAGGTTAGCACGGCCACAACGTGGGGTCCTAACCTCTAGACGATCCCGGCTAACACTGACGTCTGTCGCTCTTGGCAGAAAGACACATGACTACTGTCAAACTATTGAAAAATAAGGAGGAAACTTGAAATTCTCACGCATGCGCAAAAATACACTATAGCAACCATTGTTAAATGCAGCTGAATCTCTTCGCTCGCTAAGAAAAGTAGATCAGACCAGTTCTTCTAAGAACTCACCAAACGCCAAAGGAAATAAGTTAAATTAACCGCAAAAGAAACTGCAAGAAAGTCATCTTCTAAGAACTCACTGGAAGCTGACCAAAAAGAATCAAAATCCAAGCCCTAGCCACAAAAATAACTAGATATTGTGGCTACTATACAAAATCTACTAATAAAAACAAGTAAGTTTTCTAAAATAAACTACAATAAATTAACCAAGTAACCTCACACTGTCACTGATTAGGACTTCATATAAAGATAACAACTACACTATTGGTGTATATACCGTTCCACACTTTAACTATTGGTGACGGGGCAGTATCTCAATTCTACGAGAGTTGTCTTGCTATAAGATAAGTGATATTATAGTAAGATACACATAAGTGTTATATGTTTACATTTAATAAAAAATGCCAAAGTCAGCACGTAGTAAAAAAGCTCAGAGAAATATAGACTATGAAAAAAACAAAGTCAAGGTATTATCTGAGCAAAAAGAATACTATCAGAAAAATGCTGAAATAATAAAAATTAAGTATCATGCAAATCCTGAGGCAAAGAAGGCTGCCTCATGTGCTGACTCAAAAGCACGGTATAACAGGGATCCCGAGGGGAAAAAAACTGCCTCACGTGCTCTTTATAACAAAGAACCAGAAAAAAAGAAGGCTGCCTCACGTGCTGACTCAAAAGCACGGTATAACAGGGATCCCAAGAGGAAAAAAGCTGCCTCATGCACAAACTATTATAAATATAAATATCAAAAACTGCCAAATCTTTGCCAAAACGCCAAAGAATTAACCAAGAAAAATTTAATAGTGAAGGTATGAACATTTTAGAACTTTATAATACTCTAACTGTTTTATCAGAGAGGCGGTAGCACCCTCTATGTAATATAGAACCGATGGAGGATTAAGAGGCAACTCCTAAGGCCCAAAACCCAAAGACCTAAAACCCAGCAGGAAGCGACCTGCTACTAATGGAGGCGGCAATGAGCCGCCTCCTAAAAAAGACAATACTATCATGAATGTAAGTTTAAAAATAAGACTAAGTAAAAATACTAATTAACAAGAATAAAAAAGCATTGGAAATGCAAAAGGATATAGGGATGGTATGCCAAAAAGTATACAAACAAGATAGCTATGAATGGCTAGGCACATGGAAATAGAATTGCATCCAAAGTATAGCCCTATAGCTTTTTACAACCGTAATGATGGCACGGAATGAAGATTGGAGAAAAGCTATTGGGCTATACTTTGGATGCAATTCTATTTCCATGTGCCTAGCCATTCATAGCTATCTTGTTTGTATACTTTTTGGCATACCATCCCTATATCCTTTTGCATTTCCAATGCTTTTTTATTCTTGTATATATATATATATATATATATATATATATATATATATATATATATATATATATATATATATATATATAACAACTTTTTCGTACCTCTGTGGATTCTAATAACAATTAAAATCTGCGACTAATAACCTTTATTGCATTAAATGACTTAACAGAATCAACCAACCTAAATACAATATTCAATCCTCCATTTTCCCCAGCTCCCACACCCACCAATAATACGCAGAAACAGCAATCCGTTACACTTTACGGTGTCGGGGATTGATGCGTTCAAGAAGCTCGGTGGAGTTTATTTCACGGAATCTGGCGAAGCATGTTTCGGAGGCCAAAACAGATGTGCTGCCCTCTCGATTGACGAGTCAGACTTTAGCGTGACTTATGATCACGTTAACAAAGAATGGACTGCATCGTGGAAATGGGCAAACGGTCATTCTCCCAGTGAACGGAGTAACAGTGAGCAAGAATACACAGTACCTAGTGGTCTTTGACATATAGCATCGCAGTGTCAGGGAAACGCTGAATGGAAGGAAGCATTAGCATTAGTCTCCTCCATGAAAATATGTGTAGATGGGAAACGTAGATTCCATGAAAAAAGCTTCTTTCTTAGAACTGCACGCCTGTGGAATTGTCTTCCGTTTTCCTGCTTTCCGGCTGATTACAATATGGTTGTCTTCAAGTCTAACTTAAATAAGTACTTGATGAGCCCTTCCATATAAGTTAACAAATTTACCGAATTTTCCCTACTAATGATTACTATATTGTCCAATTTCTACTGTACACTCTTTAACCCTTATCCTTGAGTGGCCTCTTGGCCTTGATAATGTGGTGATGCCTGTGTACAAAAAAAAAAGAGTGCACAGCGTTGATTGGTTTTGAGTGTTCGTAGACTCTAGTGAGTAAAGTTGTGTGTCGCTTTTATGAAGTGGAAGTCAGCAGGAGTGCTAACAGCTGACAAAAGGACATTGAATTGCTGAAGATATGGCAGAATAAATGTAGAGATTGGCTAAGTTCCAGCTGTCAACATTAAGGCGTTGGTCATGGATAAGCTGTTGGGCTTCGATCTACTGTTGGAATCAGGCCAAGCACTTTTCGGAGGCTTAAACAGATGTGCTGCCATCACGATCAATGAGCCAGACTTTAGCGTTACTTATGATCGCGTTAACAAAGAATGGACTGCACTGTGGAAATGGGCAAACAGTCATTCTCCCAGTGAACTGAGTAACAGTGTGCAAGAATACACAGTACCTTGTCATGCCAGGGATGCATATGAGAATGATTTCCAACAGTGGCAGCAGAATGGATGGCTGGTGTCATATTCAGAAGAACTTGGCCAACCCAAAAATCTAATTCCTTTAATGACGGTCGTGCAGGAGCAAAAGCAAAAGATGCGCCTGGTGCTTGACTACCAGGAATAGGATGAGTTTTTAGATATTTTCACTGCTAATGCAGAAGTGTATGTGCAGAAACTAAGAGAGTGATGATGACAAGAAGTCAATGTGTTGTTTATGGATCTGCAGATATCTTCAAATCCATGTCGACAAGACGCTATGGCCGTTTCAAACAGTTATTTTTAGGGTTCAGCGCCTCTGTCTTAAACGGTTAGGATTTAGACTGAATGTGGTGCGACTTATTATAAATTCTGTTCTAAAGGCGATCGTATCTAAAGACCCTGCGATCAAAAGCGTCACATAAGCATATGTTGATGATATTTTCATTAATGAAAGTGTAGTTCCTGTGTCGCGCATGCAACAACATTTTTTAGACTATGGTTTGGTTTCCAAGACTCCGGTACGACTGAGAGACAGAGCCAAAGTTCTTGGTTTTTCAGTTGGAAGCGACAGTATTACACTTGGTCACTGATTCGCTAATTCGGTGTGTGTGCACGGATGAATTTCTGACACTTTGACTGGAAAAGCACGTGTGAACAGGAGAGCAGCTGGTGAGACGGTCATCAGGCGACGGCGAAAGAATATGGATTGATCGTCGATGTAAAACTCGTGAAGTCCGGTCAGAACCACACAGATAGTCTAACCATAGTAGCGCGCAGGAGGACGGATTTACCCAAGGAAGGAAGAAAGCCGGTGCTCAGAGTTGCGCAACAGTAGGACAACTGGATGAGGACCAGGTGGCTGACATCCATCATTAAAGTGGACATCCAGGTGTGAAACGAACTTTATATTTCTCCAGGTCGGTTGACCGGTAAGTGTGCAAAGAAACTGCTAAATCTGCCGTGAAAGCCCGCGAAACCTGTCGATCAATAAATCCGGCAACTGTTTGCTGGAAAAAAAGGAAAACTCAGCGTGAAGAACATCTGGAGCAGATTAGCGATGGAAATAACCCACCACAATGGTGAACATTTTCTATCATTGACTGTGGCCTCTCTAGATTTGCAATATGGCAGCCACTGCATTGGACAGATGTGACCACTGTTATGGGCGAGCTGATCGAAATACTGACCGACAATGCCACTGTTTTCACCAGTAAAAGGTTTAGATAATTTGCAAAAAATTGGGACCTACATCTGTTGTTTCGATGTGCCTATTCACCGAATGGACACGGAATTGTAGAATGAAGTCATAGGACAGTTAAGACCATCGCAACCATAAATAATTGTTCAATATTGGAGGCGGTCTACTGGCACAACATCACCCCATTGAATAACGTTTTACCTTCCACCGCACCAGTTGACGGATTACATAGATATCATGTTTGAATCAAAGGCGTTGAAGCCAACACACTGCCCAAACAAGAAGTTACTGGAGGGAAGTATAAATTAGAAGACGCCATTCGGATTAAAAATCCGCGTGACAGATGCACAACAAAATATAACACGGGTCGCGTTACTGAAGTGATCAGCACGCAGCAATGATTTATATCTCTACGGGTTATGTGGCAAATTACAGCTCTGAACTAATTGTGGTTTCTGTTTTACAGGTTTTTGAACTGAGTCAGGTGTGAAATGGAGTCTGTTGAATGTCGAGCAGTGATCCGGTTTTTGTATTTGAAAGGACGCACACCACAGGAGACTTTTGATGAAATGAAAGAAACTTATGGTGATAATGCCCCGTCATATGACCTTGTAAAACGCTAGCATCGTGAATTCAAACATGGCCGGAAGTCTGTGGAAACAGCTCCCAGACCTGGTCGCCTCCCCCTTCTGCTATTGATGAGACATCTGCCCGTCAAGTTGAGGCTGCGATTTTGGAAGATCGGCGCATTACTATTCACCAAATAGCCCAAGATTGTCAAGATTAGTACAGGGTCTGTGGAAACTATAATTCATGACCATTTGAATATGCATACGGTATCTGCCAGATGGATTCCCAGGTTGCTCACACCATTCCAGAAGCGAGAATGCGTCGAGTGCTCGAGAATGAATTTGGAGATGTGCCAAGAAGATGAGTCCAAGTTTTTCAAAAGACTTTTGCTTTGCTAATCAACGATTTCCTCCTTTTTTTGTGAATCATTTCCTAACATTCTGGGTGAGACGTTCATAGTATCATACGAGGGTCGTGCAATAAGTAATGCCCCTGACCCAGTTCCCATAGGAGTAGAGCAACGAAACTTGGCACAGTTATTAGTCTTTCTGTACATAGGAACAACCCAAAGTTATGCATTTCTCCCATCGTTTGATGCAGCTCTGGAGACCGTTTCTGTAGAACACCCCAGGTTGGTCCTCCAACCACGACCTGACTTCATAAATCAAGGCTGCATCATCTGGGAAACGCTTCCCTTTCAAAAACAACTTCATGGCTGGGAAGAGGTGAACGTCAGAGGGCGCAAGGTAAGAAGAGTAGGGAGGATGGGGTAGGATTTCATAACCACACGCCTGTGCTTCTGATCTGGTGACCTGCGAGTTGTGGATCGGAGCGTTGTCATGCAGGAGGAGGGTACCTTTGCTGATCTTACCCCGCCTCTTGATTTTGATAACTTCCCTTAATTTCCTTAAAAGTGAAGCATAATAGGCTCCTGTAATTGTGGTACTCTTTGCCAGGAAATCTGTCATCACTACTTCGCCCTGGTCCTAGAAGACTGTGAGCATGACCTTGCCAGCGAAGGGCTGCATCCTTGCCTTCTTTGGAGGTGGTGAGCTGTAATTTGCCACATAACCCGTAGAGACATGCAAAATTTCAGCTAGATCAGACAACTGGAAGTGGGTCAGGGGCATTACTTATTGCACGCTCCTCGTAACTGATTCATCCACGATGTACGAAACTGTGTTTTCTCTTGTAAGTTTAAGTTGCTTCATTTTTTTTATATTTATAAATCAATGCTTGCACTCTCAGCAATCGCCATGTGAGAGATGATAATCACACCAAAACGAGAAAGAGAAGATATAAAGACATAAAAAAAACACGGTACACGGCATTAAGGTCGACGATTGTTGTTGAGGGGACGCAAATTGCTTCACACTTTTCTATAAATTTTACTATTATTTAGAATTGTCTGATCTATACCCTGCTTTCTTTGTTCCAGCTCGTTTAAATCGTTGGTCTAGTGGTCTCCATCAATTTGTGTGTTTTGATATTTCATCGTAATAGGCTTCCCATTCCAGTAGCTTCTTTCCAAGAACCACAAGCTTGTAGAACTTATTTCCTGCTGGCTGTTCACCCCCCTACTTTTCAAGACCAAGGTCAGTAAGCACCTGCTGTCTTTGTTATAATCATCCTTTTTTTCTTCTTAGCACCTTGTCTGTAGCGATTTTCATAAGAAATAGTAAAGCCCAAATCAAAATTGTAATTTATGTGGAAACTCTGTTTTTTTTGTTTAAAAATAGAATGTATTTTCAAATATTTATTCTTTTAGTCAAGGAAAGTAACTCAGTACATGATTACTTCCCTTTAATGTTTTATACTATGCCAATATAATTTGAAAGCACAAATAAAAATGTGTTATTTATGTGGAAACTTCTCTTTAATGTTTAGAATAGGACATGTTATCAAATATTTATTTCTTTTAGAAAATTCAAAGGGAAATAATTCAGTACATGATTATTTTTCTTTTAATGTTTGATACTATGCCACTTTAACTTGAAAGCACAAATAAAAATGTGCAATTCATGTCGAAACTTCTTTTTAATGATTAAAAATAGAACGTGTGTTCAGATATTGAATTTTGGAGTAGTCGAATGGAAAACCTCACAACAAGATTACTTCAAATCAATGGTTACGAATATTCGGTGATTACGAGAAAGCTTATCCAATCTAAAGGTTTGAGTAGAAAAATAAACATTAGGCTATTTCAAATCACTAATCGATATGTCAGATTGATAACTATTTGGGGTTTAATTTTAAAATGCGGCAAGATATCAACCTCCAATGTTTCCTCCTGTATCAGAAAACACGCTATGTGATATACAAATATCTGTACGTGATGTTGCCAAGCTAATGAAAAACCTTGATTCCAGTAAAGCAACCGGCCCTGACGGTATTCCAATTATAGTACTCAAAAGACTTCAACCAGAACTTGCGCTCATCCTTACAAAACTGTTTAAACGTTGTCTTTAGGAGAATTGCCTCCCATCACCTTGGAAAATCTCATCAGTATACCCCGTATTTAAGAATTCAGGTGATCGCTCATCTCCCTCACAGTACAGGCCAATAAGTCTCCTGTGCGTCATGAGTAAGTTGCTGGAATGTGTGTTAAATAGGAAGTAATCAACCATCTCAGCAAAAATAACCTTCTTAGTGACACGCAATATGGTTTCCGTTCTGCTAGATCTACAGCAGATGTGCTTACAGTTATATCTCATAGGATTAGCGAATCTCTCGACAGAGGTTACCTTTCTAGGGCAATTACGCTTGACATATCAAAGGGCTTTGATAGAATATGGCGTAAAGCTTTACTTCACAAGACCTCCAGCTACGGTAGAGTTTGACATTTCTTCTCAGTTATTAAATCATTTCTCTCTGATAGGTTCATAAGAGTAGTAGTTGATGGGCAAAAATCAGAAGCTCACAGTATTAATGCTGGAGTCCCTCAGGGGTCCATCCTGGGCCCAACACTCTTCCTGATCTATATTAATGATCTTCCAAATCACATCCTTACATCATTCGTAGACATCTATGTTGATGACACTACTATCTATGGTAGCACATCTAAGACCGTAAACGACCAAGTTCTCTCAGATTTTCTCTCCTCTGATCTTGAGCAAGTGGTACAATGGGGAAAGAGGTGGCTTGTTACTTTTAATGCATCTAAAACCAAGCTTTTATTTTTACATCATCAACGCTCTGATCCCCATCTGGCATCAATTGAAATGAATGGCTCTTGTCTTGGGGAAGCCTCATGTTTTGACAAGCTTCTGGGCTTGACCTTTACTCCTGATCTTAAATGGAACACATACATTAAATCCGTTGCCAAGGCCGCTGGAAAAATGGTGGGATCCTTCTATCGACCCAGTAGATATATCACTGCTAATGCAATTCTCTATCTATATAAGAGCCAGGTACGTCCAAGGATGGAGTACTGTTGCCACATCTGGGCAGGAGCTGCTAGAAAGGACATCCTGCCTTGATATAGTTCAAAATAGACTTCGTAGCCTTGTGGGGGATGTCCTTTTCTCTTCCCTGCTACCTTTCTTACAGAAGAGATGTTGCGAGTTTGTCTGCTATTTTCATGGCAAGTACTCGGCTGAGCTCCACTCTATGGCCCCCCTCGCACAATATTTCACAAGAAACATCCGTCCAGCAGAAAACACCATCACTAATTTCCCCTACTCTTTATCTGTGCCTAAACCTAAACATAGATTCCATGAGCAAAGCTTCTTTCTTAGAACTGCACGCCTATAGAATTGTCTTCCGTTTTCCTTCTTTCCAGTTGGTTGTCTTCAAGTCTAACGTGAACAAGTTTTCGATGAACCATTCCATATAAGTTAACAAATTTACCGAATCTCCATTACTAACGGTTACTATATTGTCCAATTTCTACTGTACACTCTTTAACCCTTATCCTCGAGTGGCCTCTTGGCCTTGATAAGTGGTGATGCCTAAGTAAAAAAAAAAGAAGATGTCTTTATAAGTTAGATTTGTAATTTGCAAGTAGATGACGCTGCGATCTATGAAATCGAGGATGTCAGGTTCAAATTCTACCGGATGTGTTCAATTACGCACTGTGTAAAAGTATGCACCTTCAGCTTTCTTCTCTGTCAACTAATGACGTCTGACAAGAAGAACCACGTGACACATTGTGAGATCGAAGGATTACATACGAAAATCGGTGAATATTTCGTGCTGTTACGTTCGTAAGGTACGAATGTTCTTTGCATGCATGAAAAGAATTTACGAATACCGCAACAACTAAACAGCAACTAACCGGATATACTCGCATGTTATGAGAAAGAGAGAGAGAGAGAGAGAGAGAGAGAGAGAGAGAGAGAGAGAGAGAGAGAGAGAAAGAAACTGGGGTAGAAGAAGATAAGAACAAGGATAGAAAACGAGATAGTGATATATTTAAAAGAGTGTAGCCATCAACAATTGTGGGTTTTTTTAAAGGTTTTCATCATATTTTTATTTTAAAATATTTTTATGACGCGTTTCGAGCTTAGGGTGTGCTCTCTTCAGATATTTTCGTAAAAAGTTTTTCTTTAAAATGGGAGTTTGTAGATATGCCTCCGCTGGTATTAAATATGTTTTTCATAGTGATGCGATGCGTGTGTTCAGTGTTTAGACATTCTGTCTCCAACTGTAAGTTGTTCACTGTGACCGGTCAAAGTTAGTTTCAAAGAGTGTTTTTTAGTCCATATGGTGAAGGTTTTTATAAAAACATAGAAACAAACATAGCCAGAGAATTTTTTTAAATATTAGATAAGAACTTTAAAGCCCCCCATAGATATAATAAAATTTTCAATAAGAACACAATTAAAGTTTCTTACTCTACTATGCCTAACCTTCATCAGAAAATAATTAGCTCTAATAATAATAAAATTAATAAACTACAAAATACAACTATACAAAATACATCGGACTGTAACTGTAGAAGAAAAAATAAATGTCCCCTACAAGGCTCATGTAAAATTAAAAATGTTATCTATAGCTGCACAGTATCAAAAACTCCAAATATACAAGAACCTATCAACAGTCATAACTCAACTACCAGATTAAATAATAACACCAACTTAAATCAATCTACCGATCAATTATTAACCAACCCACCAAATTATAATCCAACAATAGACCTAACGGAAAATAATCATAATAATCAAGAGGTAATATATATTGGTTCCACATCTGGCCTAATAAAACATAGAATTTCAACGCACAAACATTCTTTTAAAAATAACTCTCTATCAAACCAAACTACTCTATCCAACTATATTTGGCAACTAAAAAATAGCAATATTTCTTTCAACTTAAAATGGCAAATAATTGAGACTTGCAAATCATATAAACCAGGAGATAAATTTTGTACATTATGTACAAAAGAAACCCTAAAAATTTTAAAATATGAAGATATAAAAAGCACAACCAAACTAGTAAATTCAAGACACGAGCTTCTATCATGTAATCATAAACGTTGGTTTAAATTTAATAAATATAAACCACCTTAAATCATTAAAAATTACTCATTAGTAAAAATAGATTTTTTTTTTAATAAATTAAGTTAAACCAATTACCGCCCTTAGACTCGTAAATCAAATAATAAATAAAGCCATGACAATTATCTCCCCTTAAAAACTTGCAAAAAAAAAAAAAAAAAAAAACTCTCTCTCTATAGATATTAACTGTAGCGTCTTTAAATCAAAATACGCTAACGGAAACAATTTACTGCACGAGCGTCGCCCTTTTAAAATTCATCATTCAATAAAATAAAAAGCTATAGCAAACATCTAAATGACTACTTTAAATACAGTTCCTGATTTCAAAAAAAGAAAAACCAAAAGGTAATTATATATCTATATATTTTTAAATCAAATTTATTATGTAAATTCAAAAAAATATTTTTTTTTCTACTCATTTCTATCTCTAACCTATACCAATTTTCTTATAAATTTTCTTATAAATTTTAAATCCAAACCTTTTACTTCAATTTTTCAGATTCATCTGCCTTACTTTTAATGCTAGGTTTATTTTTGGTGTCTTTTCAATTCAATAGAAATCCTCCTAAATTTGCTGATGAGGAGACCGTGCTTACCAAAAAAACTATGTATAATTGTTCTACGTGACTTCATGTATAGCACAAATAAAAAGCACGGATTTCCGAAACGATCGTACAGATAATTGACTTTGTTGTTGTTCCTTCTTATGAAACTGATTTTTAATTTAATTAAATTTTGATTTTTAAATTTTTAAAATTTTTAAAATTTTTAAATTATAAATCACATTACTTAATATATATATATATATATATATATATATATACAGAGAGAGAGAGAGAGAGAGAGAGAGAGAGAGAGAGAGAGAGAGAGAGAGAGAGGGAGAGAGAAAGGGAGAAATGGGGGGAGAATCGTAACAGATATCTCTAAATATAGAATAACTATCTAATAATAGATAATATATTCATGTAACTGCACTGTTGCCTGATCTCATGTCGTTGACTCTGAACTTTCTTCAAAGTTGAACGACCAAATTCTACCGCTTGAAAAGAGTATCAACTATATTTCCCTCCAACCGCAAATAATGCAATCAACGAACAAGCCAACGACACAGTAAGTGTGCAACACAAATACACCCGCCACACTAATTCACTGAAATTGTACTTATCACTCGGATTTGCTTAAAATTTGTCAGTTTATTCTTTACTAGCAAGACCCGTGGAAATTCCATGGAATGAGAAATATATTTGATAAACGAATATGTTTTAATAAAGCTGGGCACTTGTGCACTTGTGCGGAGGTACAACTTTTTTTGGTTTTCGGTTGGGGGTATTTGGAGAGTACATGACAGGGGCAGACAAACGTAAATCAGGATTAGGAAACTCTATGTTGTGTTATAAGCTTTATTGTATTCTGTTATAAGCTTTATTCAATAGATTTGTAACAAAAACTTTTCAGAAAAACAAAAACAAATAAAAACATGCATTCGAAAATTCCAAATAAAACATGCCTTCGAAAATTCCAGATTTTTTACTTTTTTTTTTTACAAAAACTTGAATTTGTGTTTAAAAACCTGTATTTTGTGTTATAATAATTTTCTTAAATCTATTTAAATAAAAAACAAAAACACACATTTATTGTTGTGAGATTTTCGATTCGATCCTGAAATTGCATTCATCTATTCCTGTTATGCACTCTCCAAATGTCCCCACTGAAAAACAAAAAGTTGTACCTTAGCACTAGTGCACAAGTCACTTAAAGCTGATATGCTTCCCAAGAGTATAACATAGCTTGATGTCACATGGAATCGATATAGCATCCATCTGAAAAATATTCCTAACTGGATAGATTATTTTCTGAAAGGAATTAAATTTAATTATAATGTTCCTAACAACCTGGACGAACGGTCAAAAACTGAAATAATTTACAAGGCAAGCATCGGAATCATTCGATTTGGTTCGATGAAAAATGATGAACAGATTAGTTCTAAAATTCTGTACTAGCCATCCATCCATCCATCCAGCGCGGCCGTAGCCGAGATTGAATTCACTACACGAGTTTGTAGTGTAATTCAAATCTTGTCGGTAGCTGAATACTTGATGCTTCACCAGAGCTATCAAGGGTATTTTTTTATCGTGACGCCATCACTAGATAGGGTGCCTACCACGGATTAAGAGAGTCCCATCTACCCTCGTCTACCTGCGTCAGTTTCTCAACCTGGTATTTTTCTTCGCGGTACATACAGCGTCTCGTCTTCCCAAACGGTCATCCATCTGGTATTGGCCAGGCTCAACGTTGCTTAACTTCGGTGATCTCGCGAGAACCGGTGTGTCAACGTGATTGTACCAGCAATACACCCTAAAACGGCCTCTACTTTCAGTAATATAAAAGAGTCACTCCAGAAGAGTAGAATAAAAACCGGTGGATAAATGGTGTTGTGCATCGGTAAAGATCCGGAAAAAATATAGTCCAACAACGTGGTCCCATACCGATAGGCGCCAACCCCTAACGTTATGTGCCGTTTGATGTCCATCTTTTATCGTTCTAGTTCTGGCCGTGTCGTCGTCGTCTTTTTTCACATTGGCGACCGTCGATAAGGACGCACTGGTCCACGAGTAGAAAAATAACAGAAAAGGCAACATGAAGAAAATCACAGACGCTGTTAAGAGTAAACTACCACTCCCAGAAAACTTTACCTATTAACAGGTTATTTAAAGATAGTTCCAGAAATAAAACACTTTAAATATAGATACCATAAAGAAAAGATTATTGCGTATAGACCGCCATCTTTTTTATCATCTTGATTAAAGATCCTCCACACTTTGTTGTTGTCCATGAATAACTGAATAGCCAATTCTATGGAAGATGGATGCTCAATACATAAAATAAGAATTACAGTTAAGTTTACCAAAATAATCCAAGATGACAAAACTAAAGTATATTATAAATATTGAACAGTTAATATTTATAAAGTAATCTCAACCAGATGTAAAAGCTTGATAAAACCAAATAGGAAATAGAGCTTATAATAATCTTACTATATATATATATATATACATATATATATATATATATATATGAGAATAATGGCAATAGTATTCCGACGAAATAGAGAACTAAAAAGGAACAAACCGAGTTATGTGTTCATCAACATTTCGTCTTTACTTCGAGTTATCTAGAGGAAGTCTCGAGATAAAGACGAAACGTTGATGAACACATAACTCGGTTTGTTCCTTTCTCTCTCTCTCTCTCTCTCTCTCTCTCTCTCTCTATATATATATATATATATATATATATATATATATATATATATATATATATATATATATATAGGGTGACCCCCTCCCATAATGGGCCCAAACTCTAATAGGCTCCATTTCTTAGTGTTTTGTCCGATCGAACGAAATTTAACACAATATATTCTTTGTCCCAACTCCCACTGGGGTCTTGGTGCACTCACGGTCGTTGATTCTGCCATGTCCTGTAAAATAAGGGCAATCGGTGAATAGATAATGGAGATATCACGTTTTATTTGGGGTCACCCTATATATATATATATATATATATATATATATATATACAAACTTACATAAAACTAAAATATATAACTGCAAGTAAAATTCCAGCTGAATGTCAACGCTAGTATGATGCATGGCAAGGATGCATGCAGTTTCTGTGACATTATGCGTCGCAATAAAAAGCATTTGGGAATAAAGGTCAAAAGGTCAACCTGTGCAAAACGCAATTTATCTATGGCAGTTGGGACTGATTTTAATCTTTTTGACAAGGAAAAAATACGCTGCACGTAATTGAATCATTATCACGTGATCATTTAAACTAGTCATAGAAATGGGCGCCATTTTCTGTGCAAGGAGAAATAACGAAGGTTTATGCAATCCAATTGTTGGCGAGATAATAGCGGTTTACGCATGCGTGTGTTTCGCCATTATGCAAGTTTGAGAGCAGATACATACCAGTTTAAGATAGGGTTAGCAAAATGACAGTACAGAAATATTTGGGATAATGGCTGCTGCTGAGAAGTGGTACTTTTGCACGAGACTCATACTATCTGTAACTTATTTTCTATGAGTTACGTAACTAGCATGACCGATTTTTTAAAATTATATTTAGGTGAATTGTTGTATTTTTTTATATGTTGAAACAACTATTCTGACAAACAGCAAAAATCCATTATAAAGAACTCTAAGTGCTGGAAAGATTTCTATTCTAATAGTTTCTTCCCTCAAACTACGAGACTTTGTGTTAAAGCAAGATACAGTCGGGCCAACATGGGTGACAATATCACAAAAAAATATATGAATGATGCTTTAATTATCTAAAAAACGTTATAAATTAATCATGTTGATATGCTTAAGTAATAAAAATATGCATAAAATAAATCACCATGATTTAAAATCTTTTACAAATCGGTAAAAACTTTTGCATAGACCTGATAGAATTAAAAAATGAAATCATTTTTCTTTTTCCTTTTTCTTTTTTGCTAATAGTATTTTTTGAACAAATTGCCAAATCAGATCAAGGACAACAATGGTGTAGATAGATTAAAAAATGAGTTGCATGAATTTGGGAATAATAATAAAATATATTTGAGAGCATTTCATGAAATATAACGAATTATTTTAGACACTATATTATATATCTATTTTTAACACTATATATATTTTTTTTTTGGGGGGGCTATATCATATATCGTTTTTTAACACTATATTTGTTGCGTTCGAAGAAATGGAATGTTAGGATCATTGGATAACATAGTGCAAGTAGTCAAACTCATTGCATTTTTAAACAAAATTTATTCGTGGCAGAAACATTAAATTAATTACAAACGATATTGAATGTCCGAAGATGTCCGCCATGTTGATTTCTCTCTTCGCACTCTAGGACTCTGTAGTCTTTTCAAAGAACTATAAGCGGCGATAACTCTTGCTTTCTTTATTTATCGCTATAACACATCCCCATTGAAATATGATGCTTGTAGGATGTTTGATGTAGGTCTATTCGTAGAGTTGAAGGTTGGTTTGCACCTTCGTTGCGTCGTTCGGGTTTGAACTTTTTTCTCAAATTTGTTTTGGTTACTGCACCTTGATTGGACACTTTGAAGCAATTCAAATGTGTCCAGTAAAATGTTAATGGAATGATTGTGTTATTTAATTGTCTCTTCGAAAGAAAATCAAAGAATTTTAACAGCAAAAGTAAGTTCGTGTAGGACCCAAGCTCCAAGTGTTTGTGTGAATCCCATTGAATTAAGGTGGCGTGGAATTGTCGCAAAATCACACTTCATTTTTTTTCAGCAATTTCTCTACATGTCTGATGGCTATCTTCCGTCAAAAGAACAAAAGAGTTGGTCTTCGTCTATCTTGATTTGTCTTCTGGAACGAGGGGCGTCATTAAGGTTAAAATTACTGTGTTTGAATCTGGTAAACCAATCTCGAACAGTTCTCTCAGCTATAACGTTTTCTCCATATATGGCACAAATATCCATAGTCACATCACTCGCTTTTTTACATCGATTAAAGGCGAAAAGGAGGTCTCGAAAATGTGATTTTTTTATCTACTTGGCAATCCATTCGACGCTTCTGAAAAACTAGAAAAAATTATATGAGCAAAAAACAATGACCTTGTAGAAACAGGATACGTTTTTGCTAATGATATTTAACACTTTGCGAAATATAGGGACATGTTTTAGAACAATTTTTTTATGAAACGGCTGGAACTTATACAACAACCTGATATTTGTCATTTTATGAACCTAATAGGGTAACACTAAGAGCTGCTGTTCTATCAACAGTTGTATAATATTGGGTTAACTGTAGTGTCATGGCACGCATGGAAAGGGAACCTACACTTATCTCCGGTTAGCTTTTCCGTGGCCACAACTTCATAGATGAAGACTCATCTAATAGTCTACATTCTTATGGAAATCGTCCCAGGGAAAGTATGAAGCTACTTGATATAAGGAGCTAAAAATACTACTTTAAAGTCAAAACTAACGATAAGTGTTAGATAAAATAGATTCTGATCTAGAAAACAGCAATTCTCCCCTTTTTGCCAGAAAACTCGTTCATGGAATGTGAGGACCAAAGGATAAAATAAGGGAAGAAAGAGTGATGCGGATGCTGAAAGTAAAACGAAAATATACTTACTACTCTCCTGACTTATGGCATCAAATAATCACAATTCAATGATAAACAAAAACAAACAAAAATGTCATGACATCATATTAGATCAAGCCAGACGTCCTCTGAAAACCAACACATTCGTTGCCTCCCTTGAGGCTTATCTTTAATAATATCCAATTACTTCAAGCTAAACATCGATTAAGTAGAATCCTTTCTCCTAGTAAATTCCCCTGATATCCTAGCACTGAGTAAAACTAACGTCCTCTAATCATTTTGACATGACGCCTCCCACTTTACCGCAAGAACTCTAGCAAACATATGGACTGACTCGGATATTAGATATGAAAAACACTCCTCTTGTTGGTCGATGATTATTATGCTTATTCAAGCCTAAAAGTTTTTGCAGCTAAGACAGGTTTTAGAATCACAAAAATATTTAGAATAAATATTTATTTACATTAAATTAGGAATATTAACTTAAAAATGTTATCATAATAATTTAGTTGACAAATTAGAAATAATGACACCTAAAATTATCAGGTGATTATCACAGTGACGTATACTAATGAGGTCACTTAGAGGGGGGAGGATATAGTCTTTTTGAGATACGTGGAAATTAATTAGAGAAAACAGTTAGATTTGGGAACGTCGAAAAGAGGAGTTAGAGTTGAGGAGCCGACAGGTCATAATGGCTCGAAACACCCAGGGGGGGGCGAAGGGTCCAATACCTATCAGGTACAAGTAACAGCGTGCAACTTTCCAAAAAGGGAAAAAACGCCTTGAAATAAAGTTGCCGTAAAAGTGACATATAAAAACATAAGGTGATTATCTTAGTGACGTATACTAATGACGTCAATTAGTAGGGCAGATGGTCTTTTTGATATAATTAGAAATTAGAGAAAACAGTTAGTCGGAGTCGGAGTCGACAGAGGGAGAGAGACGGTCGACAGATCGTGGTGGCTCCGAGCAGAGGATGTCAGAAATGGAAATAGTCAGAACGTAATTAGGACTTAGATCAGTGTGCAACTTTCCAAAAGGGGAACAAACACTCTGCAAAGTTAAAAGTCGCAGAAAATACAACCCGAGGCTCTGTTGTTCTTGGGGAGAATTTTCATTGCAGCTTTTCCTTCAAGATAAGACCCAAGATGGATCAGATATGTTTCTCGATTAGTCAGATGCTGAAACCTTAAATAAATGTTATTCTTAAAGGTATTTGTGCATATTCTTGTTCCTTCATGAACTTATTTTAACGTACATAAACACACAACGAACTTTAGATAGACAATCATACGTTTATACACCTCTATATACACTCGCATACATTCTCAGCACTAGACGATAGATACATGTATATATATATATATATATATATATATACACACAAAATAAACTGAACATTAATATATACTCATAAATATACACAGCTCCACTATGTTACACATAAAGAACATTGTCTAGAATCGAACGATCAAGCGTATATTGTAAAAAATGATTCAATCATCAGACGGGCCCTAACTGCCGTTGTGTTGATCGATTTCATTGGTCAGATCTGACCGGATATATCACGTGCTTTTGGTGCGAAATCATGTTTCCTTTTTTAGATTTTCATTACCTTCCCAGACCAGCAATGAAGAAGGACTCATTTTTATCATGTCTCTAATAAGGAAACTTGGGCGCTAACTACAGTGCCTCCCTGACTTCTGTTCTCATCCGTGGACGAAGAAAAGAACATTTGTAAATGTCTCGGTGTCGGGTTCTCTTATAAGACAATATGTTTTCAACTACAATTATTATGAACTTTTGTATTCGGTATGCAGATAGTGTGTGTTGCTACTCACGCTTTGGGCAATGAGGTCCTATGAAAAACGGCTAATCTTATACTTTACCTGCAGCAGACTTCGACAACATTGCAGACTGCAAAAGGACTTACTATGGCTTCATAGAAGGGAACTACCCGCTCCAAAGGTTGGAAGCAAGATGGCGCGCACTATTTTGCAACAATATCCTGTTTACAATAAGGTTTGTGTTGAATTTTACAGGTAGGGTGTGTTGTTTGTGATTGTTTCGTTGCTTGCCTTCAACTGAGAGCATCGATCATGCTAGACAAAATTGCACTCTTGTCTTAAAATAATTCCTAACAACATGTGCTTTACATTAACATAACAACATATGCTTTACATTAACATAACAACATGTGCTTTACATTAACATAACAATATGTGCTTTACATTAGTATAACAATATGTGCTTTACATTAACATAACAATATGTGCTTTACATTAACATAACAATATGTGCTTTACATTAACATAACAATATGTGCTTTACATTAACATAACAATATGTGCTTTACATTCACATAACAATATGTGCTTTACATTAACATAACAATATGTACTTTACATTAACATGATAACATGTGCTTTACATAAACATAGCAACATGTGCTTTACATTAACATAACAACATGGGCTTTACATTAACATAACAACATGTGCTTTGCATTAACATAACAATATGTGCTCTACATTAATATAACAATATGTGCTTTACATTAACATAGCAACATGTGCTTTACATTAACATAACAACATGTGCTTTAAATTAACATAACAACATGTGCTTTACATTAACATAACAATATGTGCTTTACATTAACATAACAACATCTGCTTTGCATTAACATAACAATATGTGCTCTACATTAATAAACCAATATGTGCTTTACATTAACATAACAACATGTGCTTTACATTAACATAGCAACATGTGCTTTACATTAACATAGCAACATGCGCTTTACATTAACATAACAACATGTGCTTTGCATTAACACAACAATATGTGCTCTACATTAATATAACAATATGTGCTTTACATTAACATAACAATATGTGCTTTACATTAACATAACAATATGTGCTTTACATTAACATAACAACATGTGCTTTACATTAACATAACAGTATGTGCTTTACATTAACATAACAATATGTGCTTTACATTAATATAACAATATGTGCTTTACATTAATATAACAACACGTGCTTTACATTAACATAACAATATGTGCTTTACATTAACATAACAACATGTACTTTACATTGATATAACAGTATGTGCTTTACATTAACATAACTATATTTGCTTTACATTAATATAACAACATGTGCTTTACATTAACATAACAATATGTGCGTTACATTAACATAACAACATGTGCTTAACATTAATATAACAACATGTGCTTTACATTAATATAACAACATGTGCTTTACATTAACATAACAACATGTGCTTTACATTAGTATAACAATATGTGCTTTACATTAATATAACAACATGTGCTTTACATTAACATAACAATATGTGCTTTACATTAACATAACAACATCTGCTTTGCATTAACATAACAATATGTGCTCTACATTAATATAACAATATGTGCTTTACATTTACATAACAATATGTGCTTTACATTAATATAACAACATGTGCTTTACATTAACATAACAACATGTGCTTTACATTAACATAACAATATGTGCTTTACATTAACATAACAACATGTGCTTTACATTAAAATAACAACATGTGCTTTACATTAACATAGCAACATGTGCTTTACATTAATATAACATGTGCTTTACATTAATATAACAATATGTGCTTTGCATTAACATAACAATATGTGCTTTACATTAATAGAACAATATGTGCTTTACATTAGATAACAATACGTGCTTTGCATTAACATAACAAAATGTGCTTACATTAGTATAATAATGTATGCTTTACATTAGCATAACAATATATGCTTTACATTAACATAAAAATATTTGCTTTACATTAACATAGCAATATGTGCTTTACATTAATATAACAATATGTGCTTTACATTAACATAACAATATGTGCTTTACATTAACATAACAACATGTGCTTACATTAGCATAACAATATGTGCTTTACATTAACATAACAATATGTGCTTTACATTAATATTACAATATGTGCTTTACATTAACATAACAATATGTGCTTTACATTAACATAACAATATGTGCTTTACATTAACATAACAATATGGGCTTTACATAAACCTAACAATATGTGCTTTACATTAACATGACAACATGTGCTTTACATTAACATAACAACATGTGCTTTACATTAACATAACAATATGTGCTTTACATTAACATAACAATATGTGCTTTACATTAACATAACAATATGTGCTTTACATTAATATAACAACATGTGCTTTACATTAACATAAAAATATGTGCTTTGCATTAATATAACAACATGTGCTTTACATTAACATGACAACATGTGCTTTACATTAACATAACAACATGTGCTTTACATTAATATAACAATATGTGCTTTACATTAACATAACAATATGTGCTTTACCTTAACATAACAACATGTGCTTTACATTAACATAACAATATGTGCTTTATATTAACATAACAACATGTGCTTTACATTAACATAACAATATGTGCTTTACATTAACATAACAATATGTGCTTTACATTAATATCACAATGTGCTTTACATTAATATAACAATATGTGCTTTACATTAACATAACAATATGTGCTTTACATTAGTATAACAATATGTGGTTTACATTAATATAACAATATGTGCTTTACATTAACATAACAATATGTGCTTTACATTAACATAACAACATGTGCTTTACATTAACATAACAATATGTGCTTAACATTAACATAACAACATCTGCTTTGCATTAACATAAGAATATGTGCTCTACATTAATATAACAATATGTGCTTTGCATTAACATAACAACATGTGCTTTACATTAACATAACAATATGTGCTTTACATTAATATAAAACATGTGCTTTACATTAACATAATAATATGTGCTTTACATTAATATAACAACATGTGCTTTACATTAATATAACAATATGTGCTTTACATTAACATAACAACATGTGCTTTACATTAACATAACAACATGTGCTTTACATTAATATAACAATATGTGCTTTACATTAATATAACAATATGTGCTTTACATTAACATAACAACATGTGCTTACATTAGTATAATAATATATGCTTTACATTAGCATAACAATATGTGCTTTACATAACATAACAATATGTGCTTTACATTAACATAACAATATGTGCTTTACATTAATATAACAATATGTGCTTTACATTAACATAACAATATGTGCTTTACATTAACATAACAATATGTGCTTTACATAACATAACAATATGTGCTTTACATTAACATAATTATAAGTGCTTTACATAACCTTAACAACATGTGCTTTACATTAACATAACAATATGTGCTTTACATTAACATAACAATATGTGCTTTACATTAACATGACAACATGTGCTTTACATTAACATAACAACATGTGCTTTACATTAACATAACAATATGTGCTTTACATTAACATAACAATATGTGCTTTACATTAACATAACAACATGTGCTTTACATTCACATAACAATATGTGCTTTACATTAACATAACAATATGTGCTTTACATTAACATAACAATATGTGCTTTACATTAACATAACAATATGTGCTTTACATAAACATAACAACATCTGCTTTGCATTAACATAACAATATGTGCTCTACATTAATATAACAATATGTGCTTTACATTAACATAACAATATGTGCTTTACATTAATATAACAACATGTGCTTTACATTAACATAACAACATGTGCTTTACATTAACATAACAATATGTGCTTTACATTAACATAACAACATGTGCTTTACATTAACATAACAATATGTGCTTTACATTAACATAACAACATGTGCTTTACATTAAAATAACAACATGTGCTTTACATTAACATAGCAACATGTGCTTTACATTAATATAACATGTGCTTTACATTAATATAACAATATGTGCTTTGCATTAACATAACAATATGTGCTTTACATAAATAGAACAATATGTACTTTACATTAGATAACAATACGTGCTTTGCATTAACATAACAACATGTGCTTACATTAGTATAATAATGTATGCTTTACATTAGCATAACAATATATGCTTTACATTAACATAACAATATATGCTTTACATTAACATAACAATATGTGCTTTACATTAATATAACAATATGTGCTTTACATTAACATAACAATATGTGCTTTAGATTAACATAACAACATGTGCTTTACATTAGCATAACAATATGTGCTTTACATTAACATAACAATATGTGCTTTACATTAATATTACAATATGTGCTTTACATTAACATAACAATATGTGCTTTACATTAACATAACAATATGTGCTTTACATTAACATAACAATATGGGCTTTACATAAGCCTAACAATATGTGCTTTACATTAACATGACAACATGTGCTTTACATTAACATAACAACATGTGCTTTACATTAACATAACAATATGTGCTTTACATTAACATAACAATATGTGCTTTACATTAACATAACAATATGTGCTTTACATTAATATAACAACATGTGCTTTACATTAACATAACAATATGTGCTTTGCATTAATATAACAACATGTGCTTTACATTAACATGACAACATGTGCTTTACATTAACATAACAACATGTGCTTTACATTAATATAACAATATGTGCTTTACATTAACATAACAATATGTGCTTTACCTTAACATTACAACATGTGCTTTACATTAACATAACAATATGTGCTTTATATTAACATAACAACATGTGCTTTACATATCATAACAATATGTGCTTTACATTAACATAACAATATGTGCTTTACATTAATATCACAACATGTGCTTTACATTAATATAACAACATGTGCTTTACATTAACATAACAATATGTGCTTTACATTAGTATAACAATATGTGCTTTACATTAATATAACAATATGTGCTTTACATTAACATAACAATATGTGCTTTACATTAACATAACAACATGTGCTTTACATTAACATAACAATATGTGCTTAACATTAACATAACAACATCTGCTTTACATTAACATAAGAATATGTGCTCTACATTAATATAACAATATGTGCTTTACATTAACATAACAACATGTGCTTTACATTAACATAACAATATGTGCTTTACATTAATATAAAACATGTGCTTTACATTAACATAACAATATGTGCTTTACATTAATATAACAACATGTGCTTTACATTAATATAACAATATGTGCTTTACATTAACATAACAACATGTGCTTTACATTAACATAACAACATGTGCTTTACATTAATATAACAATATGTGCTTTACATTAATATAACAATATGTGCTTTACATTAACATAACAACATGTGCTTACATTAGTATAATAATATATGCTTTACATTAGCATAACAATATGTGCTTTACATAACATAACAATATGTGCTTTACATTAACATAACACTATCTGCTTTACATTAATATAACAATATGTGCTTTACATTAACATAACAATATGTGCTTTACATTAACATAACAATATGTGCTTTACATTAACATAGCAATATGTGCTTTACATAACATAACAATATGTGCTTTACATTAACATAATTATAAGTGCTTTACATAACCTTAACAACATGTGCTTTACATTAACATAACAATATGTGCTTTACATTAACATAACAACATCTGCTTTGCATTAACATAACAATATGTGCTTTACATTAACATGACAATATGTGCTTTACATTCACATAACAATATGTGCTTTACATTAAGATAGCAATATGTGCTTTACATTTACATAACAATATGTGCTTTACATTAACATAACAATATGTGCTTTACATTAAATTAACAACATGTGCTTTACATTAACATAACAATATGTGCTTTACATTAACATAACAACATGTTCTTTACATTAATATAACAATATGTGCTTTACATTAATATAACAACATGTGCTGTACATTAACATAACAATATGTGCTTTACATAAACATAACACCATGTGCTTTACATTAACATAACAATATGTGCTTTACATTTATATAACAATATGTGCTTTACATTAATATAACAACAGGTGCTTTACATTAATATAACAATATGTGCTTTACATTAATATAACAACATGTGCTTTACATTAACATAACAATATGTGCTTTACATTAACATAACAACATGTGCTTTACATTGATATAACAATATGTGCTTTACATTAACATAACTATATGTGCTTTACATTAATATAACAACATGTGCTTTACATTAACATAACAATATGTGCTTTACATTAACATAACAACATGTGCTTTACATTAATATAACAACATGTGCTTTACATTAATATAACAACATGTGCTTTACATTAACATAACAACATGTGCTTTACATTAGTATAACAATATGTGCTTTACATTAATATAACAACATGTGCTTTACATGAACATAACAATATGTGCTTTACATTAACATAACAACATGTGCTTTACATTAACATAACAATATGTGCTTTACATTAACATAACAACATCTGCTTTGCATTAACATAACAATATGTGCTCTACATTAATATAACAATATGTGCTTTACATTAACATAACAACATGTGCTTTACATTAATATAACAACATGTGCTTTACATTAATATAACAACATGTGCTTTACATTAACATAACAACATGTGCTTTACATTAGTATAAAAATATGTGCTTTACATTAATATAACAACAGGTGCTTTACATTAACATAACAATATGTGCTTTACATTAACATAACAACATGTGCTTTACATTAATAAAACAACGTGTGCTTTACATTAACATAACAACATGTTCTTTACATTAACATAACAATATGTGCTTTACATTAATATAACAACATGTGCTATACATTAGTATAACAGCATGTGCTTTACATTAACATAACAACATGTGCTTTACATTAGTATAACAATATATGCTTTACATTAATATAACAACATGTGCTTTACATTAATATAACAATATATGCTTTACATTAACATAACAATATGTGCTTTGCATTAACATAACAACATCTGCTTTGCATTAACATAACAATATGTGCTCTACATTAATATAACAATATGTGCTTTACATTAACATAACAACATGTGCTTTACATTAATATAACAACATGTGCTTTACATTAATATAACAACATGTGCTTTACATTAACATAACAACATGTGCTTTACATTAGTATAAAAATATGTGCTTTACATGAATATAACAACATGTGCTTTACATTAACATAACAATATGTGCTTTACATTAACATAACAACATGTGCTTTACATTAATATAGCAACATGTGCTTTACATTAACATAACAACATGTGCTTTACATTAACATAACAATATGTGCTTCACATTAACATAACATGTTCTTTACATTGATATAAGAATATGTGCTTTACATTAATATAAAAACATGTGCTTTACATTGATATAACAATATGTGCTTTGCATTAACATAACAACATGTGCTTTACATTAGTATAAAAATATGTGCTTTACATTAACATAACAACATGTGCTTTACATTAACATAACAACATGTGCTTTACATTAACATAACAATATATGCTTTACATAAATATAACAATATGTGCTTTACATTAATATAACAACATGTGCTTTACATTAATATAACAACATGTGCTTTACATTAACATAACAATATGTGATTTACATTAATACAACAATATGTGCTTTACATTAATATAACAACATGTGCTTTACATTAACATAACAATATGTGCTTTACATTAACATAACAACATGTGCTTTACATTAACATAGCAATATGTGCTTTACATTAATATAAAAATATATGCTTTACATTAACATAACAATATGTGCTTTACATTAATATAACAACATGTGCTTTACATTAACATAACAATATGTGCTTTACATTAACATAACAACATGTGCTTTACATTAACATAACAATATGTGCTTTACATTAACATAACAACATGTGCTTTACATTAGTATAACAATATGTGCTTTACATTAACATAACAACATGTGCTTTACATTAATATAACAATATGTGCTTTACATTAACATAACAACATGTGCTTTACATTAACATAACAATATGTGCTTTACATTAACATAACAACATGTGCTTTACATTAATATAACAACATGTGCTTTACATTAACATAACAATATTAGCTTTACATTAACATAACAATATTAGCTTTACATTAACATAACAATATGTGCTTAACATTAATATAACAATATGTGCTTTACATTAATATAACAATATGTGCTTTACATTAACATAACAATATGTGCTTTACATTAACATAACAATATTAGCTTTACATTAACATAACAATATGTGCTTTACATTAATATAACAATATGTGCTTTACATTAACATGACAACATGTGCTTTACATTAACATAACAACATGTGCTTTACATTAACATAAGAATATGTGCTTTACATTAACATAACAATATGTGCTTTACATTAACATAACAACATGTGCTTTACATTAATATAACAACATGTGCTTTACATTAACATAATAATATGTTCTTTACATTAACATAACAATAATAGCTTTACATTAACATAACAATATGTGCTTTACATTAACATGACAACATGTGCTTTACATTAACATGACAACATGTGCTTTACATTAACATAACAATATGTGCTTTACATTAATATAACAATATGTGCTTTACATTAACATAACAACCTGTGCTTCACATTAACATAACAATATGTGCTTTACATTAATATAACAATATGTGCTTTACATTAGATAACAATACGTGCTTTACATTAACATAACAATATGTGCTTTACATTAACATAACAACATTTGCTTTACATTAACATAACAACATGTGCTTTACATTAACATAACAACATGTGCTTTACATTAGTATAACAATATGTGCTTTACATTAATATAACAATATGTGCTTTACATTAACATAACAATATGTGCTTTACATTAACATAACAACATGTGGTTTACATTAACATAACAATATGTGCTTTACATTAACATAACAACATGTGCTTTACATTAACATAACAATATGTGCTTTAGTTACTTATATTTCATCTACAATTCTCCTTCGAACCAGGACTGTAACCTGTTCAGCTTTGTCTCTAGTAGCATAGACACAAGCTTCACACTAGATCCGAGAGCCCAAATAGATGCATTTTTGGATTTCAATACCCGCCACTTTGATTTACTGTGATTCACAAGCTAGTAGAACACAGTTGATAACTGCACGTAAAGTTACTTCATGACATAATCCTTTAGGTTGGGAGGGCCTTACTACCCCACCCCTAGGCATTTATTAAGTTATTTTCTTTTTCTTTCTTTTTGGATGTATTTTAGCTGACCCCCTCCCCATCATCTCATCTCATCTCATCCTATTTATGTTTATTTTAAAAATAGAAAAAATGACTCAGTTTATTTTGTTTTGTTTTCATGTACATGTTTTCTCTTTCATTTTTTCAGAAAGTGTAACTAAAGATTTTTTTTTGTAAATTAATTTCCAGTCATAAGCTGGGAATCTTTTCAGTAGATAAACTCCATCGAGAGAATGTGGTATTATGGTGATAGTGTCTAGTTTCGGGCTGAAATAAATTTTCAAGAAAATGACTAGCAAAGTAGTTAGATGACCCCCGGCTGCCCACTTACCCCTACTGACCCAGGTACCTAAGTGCCTTGGACCCCAAATGAGGTTTTTGTAGTAGATAATACCAGATCCGGGGCCAAGCACTAAATTAATACTCCATAGCATCCCCCCCTCATAGACTGTCAATTTACCGACCTTCACTCACATGTTATGAGGATCAGCAAGTCTTACTTCTTGATTTATACTTGATCACATTGAACCGATATTACGTCAAATTACGTAATATATCAAACGGGTAGATTGGGAACCCATCAGGGATCACATCAGCTATATTCCTTGGAGTAAACCAGTTTATCAGTTAAATGTGTAAATGAAGACACTGAGTAGATACAAGTAGGCATTTGTTAGAGTGTTAATGTTTAAAAGAATAACGAGAAGGCCTAAAAACTGTGAACTGAATAATATATTAAACAGAAATACAGACAAGTTTGTTAGCGTAGTCCGCACTCTGCTCAACTGAAGAACTAGTAATGTTATGACTCTCTCTTTCTCTGGGTCCAGACTGACTGGAAAGCAGAACCTAGTTACCGGAAATGACTCCAGGAATAGTCCATCGTCAAAATTTGTAGCGGTGTCACCCCAACAGCATTGAAGCACATGTCCCCACTGTCTCCAAGGATTCACTTCGACTTGTGCAGCTACAATTGAGCGATGCATAAACATTGTTTTATAAATCTTTCTGAAAACAAAATTCTTCAAGGATCACAAGATCTTGTACTACTATTATGCAACATCATTTCATACGATTGAAAACGTATAAGTAAGTCTACGCTATCCCATATGAACATCTTTTCATGAAAATTAAATCGTACAATAATTTAAATCGTACAATAATTTAAAACGTACAATAATTTTGCTCCAATCTCTACTATCATATAAAAGGAACCTTGTCTATGTATGTGCGTGTGTGAATTTGTTTCCCATGAACTCGAAAACGGCTGGGCCGATTTTTATGAAATTTCACACAAAGGTAGGTTATGTGCCTGGCAGTGTTCTTAGACAGGTTTTGTGTCGCAATCTCTTCTATAAGTATCAATAATCAAAACAATCCGATTAAAGAAGAAACATGCGATTTTGACCAAAGTTAACACCTTACATAGCCTAACATCACAAGTGCATTCGAGATGTTTTTATTACCACAAAAGCAGTAAGGCAAAGCATATAAAATCAACAGTAGGTTTTTTATATGATAAGGGCGCGTTCGAAATGAGTGTTTCTGTATGCTACTTGACTTTGGCATTTTAAACTTTAATTCAAACCATTATATATAAAATAATTTTATAAAATCAACAGTAAGTTCTCTACAGTGCAATGTAGGTTACACTGTTTTGTTGACTGTCCATTCGGTGAGGTATATTAAGCTTCCTCACGATGGGCCCCCAACTAAAGCAAGCAATCGATTGCTTTAATTGAAAAATGGTCGATTTAAACGATTTCGTTGATTATTATTCAACCCCCGGACAATATCGGGTCTCCCTGCTAGTACTTAATATAACCAAATTTTAGAAAATCCATGTTGTTCTCGATGATCACACATCAAAACAACATGGCATCAATCGATTCTTGAACCGTTATTGTTACTGATATTCATAAACGACCTTTCCGATGAAATTGTGTATGAGATGGGTATATTTGCTGATTACACCGCATTCTATACCAAACATGTGACAAAAACAAATGCTAAAATTTCCACGATATTTCTCGCGATTGAGATTGGCCGTTGAGTTTGTTCCTTGCTAATGGAATCAGAGATAGCTTCCGACCGGTAGCAATCGTGTCACCCTGCGGCAATGATTCTCGAAAGGATGAAACATTAGTGTCTGTAGGTATTAAAAAATTCTTATTGTAATAATAATAATAATAATAATAATAATAATAATAATAATATATATATATATATATATATATATATATATATATATATATATATATATATATATATATATATACACACACACACACACACGGCTACAAGAGTGCATCACAGTACACTAAAAGTGTCCTTATAGCACTCTACTGCATACTGGATATCATTTACATATTCTTATTAAATATTCAACACTATAATCTATTTCAGACACTTCATTATATATCATGCTGTATTCATATTTTCGTAAGTAATACCGTTAAATAAACGATTAATTCAGTCCACGGGGTTCACTTGTTTCAAGTGGCCCCTCTGTCAGATGCTCAGGTTCGAATGATGTACGAGTCACTTTGCGGTTTTCACCGTTCATTTAATACTATTATCTAGGCAAACACGATTGCCAATTGAAAACGCACCGTGATACATTACATGCATTCTTATATCATCGTAAAACCGTTACGTACAATAAGCATTCTTAACCACTATCTCTACGCATCTCATCACACGAAGGCAGCCTTCTGCCATAAAATTAAAAAAAAAACCCTGCAGCATATACAAATATAAATATCTGACATGTTGTAAGTATGCATACACTTTAGCGTTCCATTTTATCATGACGTAATATTTGAACTAATTCTTCTGGGAGCTGATAATGCTCTGTTCGTATTATATTCATTAAGATTTATATCACCTTTCGACACCATTATTGTCGAGTTTGCATTTTATTTTCTCTAATGCATGGATTCATAGATCCTGTGATGACGGGGCGATCTATCATTAGTTGTTTTAGCCACGTCATTCATTTAAAAGACTTGACATGAATATCATCCCCCCTCTTCTTCCACTTTAAACTGCTTGTACCGAGATCAGTTTTGTTGTCATGCATTGCTAAAGACTTTTTTGCCCTCGGCCTCAAAATCTACAATTTTGAGCTTTCCTGCAATGATATTCTCCCTGTTGACGGCAATATAAATATAATCTTATGCAGTTCTGGATGGTCATTCCACCCAAGCTTTACCTTCTCCCTTTGAGAAGGGATTAATTTATTAATCGCCTGAGGCACCTCTACCGAGAAATGTTGACGAAGCTGCCCAAGCATCTTTTACAAGGTTAGAATATCCCCCTCGGAGGCACTAACTTTTCAATCTAATTTTTCGACTCTTTTGTCACATTTCTCATTGAGTGAGTGTAACGTACTCCTTAATCTCACCTGTCTGTTTAAATGTATGTATGTATGTATGTATGTATGTATGTATGTATGTATGTTGGTGGTCAAGGTCTGGTGTGGACGTGTGTTAAAAGCACACATATGTCTTAGCATCACACTGCTTCTCCCAGATGACAAATCAACCCCACATGCACATCGTGACCACTGCCACGCAAATGGGGCTCTGATGAACGGCGAGTGTCCTGCGCTGTATAACTGGGCCTCCACTGCCTTGTGGGCCAAAGTTCTTATAACCAAAGGCTAAGGGTGAGGTAACCATGACAGAAACCTCCAGAGGAGCTTAGTCCCTGTCAGCTGCGGCATACATGACCCACCGGCGTGTGGAGTATGCTCTGGTGCCCAGCAACCTAAGTCCATGTCATGGATCAAATGGTATGGTATGTGGAGAGGGCTCCCGTAAGCAGTGGTGAAGGCACCCCCCCCCCCTAGAAAAAGGAAAACCCTGATATAAAACCTGCGACATCTGCTGCTTCCAATGATGCTGAATTGCTCTTCATTTTAGTTCAATGTGGCAGTTGTTTAGAGAGTGGGATTGTCTCAGTGCAAAATTCCTGGGTCTGGCCTGGTAGGTGTTCGGGGTACCACTGCTTGGATCCGCCCATGAGTCAGAGATATATTAAATAATGGCAATACTCGAGAGGGAGTTGCTGCCATCATGTATGTATGTATGTATGTATGTATGTATGTGTCTAAATCTTTTGACAAATCGGTTGGATTGACTTTGCCTAATTTTAACATTCCAAACTTCCGGTCACGTCATGGAGTAGGGGTAAGACGTCAGGTTTTCTTTCACTTTCTTTGCCGCCTTCGCGTCACGAGTTCGAGCTTGCCTACCTACTACCACTTTTTTTTTTTTTTTTGCTCAACACACACCTCCAAACACCCGGACAACCAGGCTAGTATGATAATAAGTCGCAAGGCAACAAAGTCAAGGAAAGAATTTGACTCCTTTTTCTTCTGCTGAAACAACAGATATTTATGTACAGGTACTTTCCAGAATTGTTTCTTGTTCAAAAGTACTCTTGTACTCCAATGTGCTTAACAAGACTCTGCCGTGTCAAACACGTGGTACTCCGTTCCTGTCTGGCCATGTTTAGCAGGCGGGCCATCTGTGTAATACGTCTATCTCTGTCCTTTTCAACATCAAGCGTCCACATTATATATATATATATATATATATATATATATATATATATATATATATATATATATATATATATATATATATATATATATATATATATAGTAATTTATAAAATATATATGGCGATTAAGCTACACTGAATATTCCGCGTTTCATCCACTGTAGGACTCCTCAGGCTTATGCGCGAATTTTGTGGTTGTTTATAAAAACGATATATATGGCTTAATCGCCATATATATTTTATAAATTACTAACTAGCTCTACCTACGCATTGAGCACTTTTGAAGTAAATACTTAAAGTTTACGCATAAATCTATACTTTCGTATATTAATTTTATGTGAGTAAATTAAGTAGCTATATATATATATATATATATATATATATATATATATATATATATGCGTGTGTGTGTGTGTGTGTGGCCGCTTGTGTGTGTGTGTGCATGTGTGTGTGTATTTGCTATTCTTTATGTAAATACAATTAATTCTTGCTACAATATGCAGACTGTTTCAATCATAATTGATCCTATCGGGCAGGAAAAATTCAAACTTCAAAAAATAAAAATGGTTCAGGACCATTTTCAATTTTAGAGGAGATAAACTTAAGATAAGGTCAGATAAGATTATCTCCTCTAACATTGAATCATTTTTAATTTTTGAATTTTTAATTTTCCTCGCCTGATGAGATCTATTATGATCGAAACGGTCTGCGCACCGTAGCAAGAATTAATTGTATTTACATAAAGAATAATAAAAAAATATAATTTGCTCTCTTTGATTGAGCACTATCAACGACCTTTGTTGAAATTCAATTGCTCTTCGTTTTTGGATATCTCCCTACCTGGAGTTTATATATATATATATATATATATATATATATATATATATATATATATATATACTAGCATTTCAGCCCGGGGTTGCCCGGGTGTTTGGAGGTGTGTGTGTTTAGAAAAAAAAATATTGGTAGTAGGAAGGCAGGCTCGAACCCATACTGCGAAGGACGAAAAAAACGGGGGGAAAAACTGACGCCAAATCGGAAGTGACGTAGGTTTAAATTAAGGCTAGATAATCGAAAAGAGGGGATGGCTTTCGAAAATATCGGTGAAACAAGCGATCCATTCGTGTATAAAAGTGCCTAGTTGAAGGCGAATAAATTAATGTTTTTAGCCAATTTTTCGGTGTTTGTCGTCTGAAGGGTCGAGCTTCAAAAGGATAATGATCTTGCGAAAATCCGTCGCTTCTGTCGAAAGTTTTAGGTAGACATGCAAACATACATACATACATTTATATCTTGGTAGCTCAAAGTTTCGACCCAAACCGATTGAAAAGCTTGCCCTATCTCTGAATACCCTTTATGTAAAATTTCAAATGTTTACACGAGAAATTGTCTGAGTAATTTGGTAGAGACCGCAGAGGTCAATGTTTCTAAAATTTTGACCCATATTATGACCCCTTAACATTTATTGTTTTGGGCTCAAATCCAGTTATTAAGTTAGAACCATGTCCAAGGAACCTATATCTAAAATTCCAATTGTTTATACCAAAAATTGGCGGAGGAGTTTGGTAGAGTTCTCAAAGGTCAAATCGTTGAACTTTGACCCCTTAACAGCCAAATCTCTGGCCGAAAACCGATATTTTTTGAAAAATTTATTTTACAGTTACTGAATTATAAATGGTTGGCTATACTTATAGGTAAATGTGCACTGAACAGATACCATAGTACTTATAGTTAAATTCAATTTTTGATATATCTGCTTTTTTTTACATCGTTCATTTCTGTATTATGTTTAAGTTATTTTAAACCCCACTCTTCCCATGTTAAATAATAATTTCGAAATAATAACGTTAATATTTCAGCGTCCCAATTTTCCTTTTGTTTTTTTGCTTATTTTCAACCCCACTCTTCCCATGTTAAATAATAATTTCGAAATAATAACGTTAATATTTCAGCGTCCCAATTCTCCTTTTGTTTTTTTTGCTTATTTTCAACCCCACTCTTCCCATGTTAAATAATAATTTCGAAATAATAACGTTAATATTTCAGCGTCCCAATTTTCCTTTTGTTTTTTTGCTTATTTTCAACCCCACTCTTCCCATGTTAAACAATAATTTCGAAATAATAACGTTAATATTTCAGCGTCCCGATTGTCCTTTTTTTCACGTTTAAATTATCCAAATAAACAATTGTTAATACTGTCTGTTTTTTTTTACATCGTTCATTTCTGTATTACGTATAAGTTATTTTAAACCCCACTCTTCCCATGTTAAATAATAATTTCGAAATGATAACGTAAATATTCCAGTGCGCAGGTCATGCGCGCATGCGCAACCGGATGTCGTAAACCGGAAAGTGGGTTACATACATCGTTACAAGGTCATTTGAGTTTTATAATTACACACACACACACACACACACACACACACACACACACACACACACACACACACACACACACACACACACATATATATATATATATAAAATAAAAATTACAATTAAATTTACCAAAATGATCCAAGATGGTAAAATTAAAGTATATTATAAATATTAAAGAAATATTATTTATAAAATTATCTCAGCCAGATGTAAAAGCTCGATAAAGCCAAATAGGAAATAGAGCTTATAATATGAGCAAACAGTTAATAAAATATGTTAAAAACACTTTGAAATGAGTTTAAAAAACATATTTAATCTGAAAAGGAAACACTAGATAAATGGGTAGTCCTTAATCCGCGGAGTTTCGAAGAAATACTTTCCGTCTCATCAGAGGGTAGGAATTAGCAAAATGCGGGATTGGATTTTGCATGCAGAATATTTGATGAAACAAGTAAGTCAAAGATCTTAC
>NC_136493.1:25797680-25855180 GCF_053919585.1 Euprymna scolopes
TATTAATTTATTTGTCAAACATTTAAAAGAAGTGTTTTTCGTAAAAATAATGAATTTTATTTTTTGCTAATCTGAAAGATAATACTTATTATTAACATATTCAATGAATTTCACAATTCAAAACAAAACAAAAAAAAAAAAATGAAAAGTTAAACACATTCAAAATTCGAATTTTCAACCTTAAAATCTGATACGTGCTCAGTTGTTTTCGTTTGTTTGTTTTATTTACAATCCCCCCCTTCCCACAATACAATATATTTTGTTCAGTTCCGGCTGATTATTTTAAGCATATTTGGACCCACAAATAAAGAAAGGAGTGTAGGCAATATATATATATATATATATATATATATATATATATACATACATATATATATATATATATATATATATATATATATATATATATATATATATATATATATATTAAGTAATGTGATTTATAATTTAAAAATTTAAAAAAAATTTTTAATTTAAAAATCAAAATTTAATTAAATTAAAAATCAGTTTCATAAGAAGGAACAACAACAAAGTCAATTTTTTTTACGATCGTTTCGGAAATCCGTGCTTTTTATTTGTGGTATACATGAAGTCACGTAGAACAATTATACATAGTTTTTTTGGTAAGCACGGTCTCCTCATCAGCAAATTTAGGAGGATTTCTATTGAATTGAAAAGACCTTCTTATGAAACTGATTTTTAATTTAATTAAATTTTGATTTTTAAATTTAAAATTTTTTAAAATTTTTAAATTATAAACCACATTACTTAATATTGAATTAGCTCTAGGACATTTAACTATCGAGCTTATTATATATCTAAATTACAACGAGCATTTCCTGTATTTTAATTAAACTAGTAATTTCACTATTACATTAAAATACACTTAGCTCTTTAGACTATTATTCTAATCTCCTTTAAATTATATATATATATATATATATATATATATATATATATATATATATATATATATATATATATATATATATATATATATATCTCGATATATCGATTAGGAAAAAATACACCATCGTTCTTCACTTAATAATCGGTGAAAAATTCGTATTGATTGGATAATTACTTGATTTTTTGTAGACTTTTAAAGAGAAACTTTGTAAAAAAAAAAAACAAAAAAAACAACTTACTCGCTACTTCCGTTTTGGCCGTGCCTAAAAATATACATTATGCTTATTTTTTTCTTTTTAATTTTTTTTCTTTTTTTTAACATTGTAATGCTGGGTATGGGACAGCCAAACCAGCTGTCAACATTGCCCTGCTTTTTATTGAAACTAACCGAGAGCTCTTTTTAGTATCCTTACTGTGCAATTCTTAAGTGCAATTTTCTGGATTTCTTTTGCACTTGGTTCACCGGGAATATAAGTTAGGTAGGACTTCAGGTTCCTCTTCATAAGCCCTGTGGCACCTATAATGACTGGTATGATTGAATGGAGGATTTTATTACCCTTTTCGACATCTTCCATTGTTTGTGAGTTAAAACTGGTAATCGCTGCAATGCGAGTCATTTACGACAAGAAATCCACAAAAATTGAATAATCGTTTCATCGAATTCACTAATTCCAAATATTTGTCACATATTCCTCCTTTCCCTATTTCTTCTTCTTCTTCTTCTTCTTCTTCTTCTTCTTCTTCTTCTTCTTCTTCTTCTTCTTCTTCTTCTTCTTCGTCGTCGTCGTCGTCGTCGTCGTCGTCGTCGTCATCGTCGTAAAACCAGCGAAAGTGACAGCCGCGAAGGAGGGGACGCATTGCTTCCCAATTCTCAGCTGCAAATCAGTTTTGCAATCAGCGTTCGTGGCCCACTTCACATGTGTCAGCCCAAAAATAGACGCGCGGCGAAACATGTTTCTGGTATAATCACGAATCTCGGCCGCACATTCCGAGCAAGTGTCACTTGGGTTACTTTTCCATCATTCTTCAGCGGGAGATATTTAACATTTAAGCGATTGCTTTAGTCAAAAACAATGGATGGATAGCTCCATCATTGTTTCACCGTTTTCTTCTTCTTCTTTCTTTTTTTTTTTTTTTTTGATAGGGCCAATTCATCCATTCACGAACGTAACAGCTGCTAATTTTATACCGATGATAAAATCAGCCTTATGACGGGTACCTTTGAAGCAGCGGAATTAGAAAGCAAATTAAAAATCATAATTGGCGTAATGCTTTACAAATATAGATATGTAAAACATGTATGCCAAACATGCATCCCGCGGGCCGCATGTGGCCCATTGCAAGCCTATTTGCGGTCCGCACAGGCAGCAACTTTTCAATAGTGGGAGAAGGAGTAATATATCTAAGTGTCGGAAACGTTGTGAAAATTTCATATCTATACTCGGTTTAAGAAAGTTTTTTTTGTATATTAAATTCATTGATTGAAATTTAAAACGTCAGAGACAAAGCGTTTTTAGAGTTATCGTTATCTTTGTTATTAAACAATTTAAAGAGAGTTACATTATAGAAAAATCATGGACGATTTATAATAATGTATATCAAAACTCTTCAGAGAACTAAGTTGACTGGCCATCACTTGTAATCTGATAAAACCCAGAACGTCACAGAAATTTCAGCCTGACATACCAAAAGTTGTCGACAACAAGGGGCAATAAATAAAATATTTTAAAACCATACGGATAAATCATAAATAAATATAATAATTTGTACAACAACATGAAATGATGACGTCACATGATATGATGTAAACGACAAGGAAAACCACCCTTGTAGCATTTCTTTTTCTTCATTTATCGTACTATTCCTGAACTAGAAGAAATACAAACACAAATTCTATGACCTTATATACATGCTGTTTGGAAAACCGATGGCATATCTTGATAAGCATACTCTATGTATTTATATACACCCGGAAAAGTTTCGTTTTCGCGTGAATTTATTTCTACATAAGCATACATGTAGTCATTTCTTTGCGTAGTTTTGCAATGTAATTTAAAGGTTAGATTCTTGTTGGTTTTTATTATAAGTATGTCCGGAAATGGTATCGAGTTATTATGCTAGGAATTTTAACAATACAAACTACATCACAAACCTTTAAACAAACACTAAAAACAACAAAATATTTACCTAAAACAACCACGTCTAACGCAGAAATAACGCAGTAATAATCGCAATAATTTGTGAAATTTAATACAAACGTAAAATACTTGGTGAACGTAAAAAAAAAAGATATTAAAATTAACAATTTTCCCAATGCACTATTCTCTCAGAGCTTAGAACATAATCGTTCTTTTAACCTTAAAAAACTAGACTCATTAAATTCTGAAGACGTTTTTAATCAGCACCCATTATAAGCTCTCACACAATTAAACAACGTAATGGCTTTCACAATTTATCTTCTTTAATCAACAAGCAATTGAACAGAACTTCAAATTAGATCAAACCTTACTATTTTTTATGGAAATCGCTTCAGAAAAGGTATGAAGCCACTTGATCTAAGCAGCTAAAAATAAAAAAATTCAAGGTCACAAACTTGCCAACGATAAGTGTTAGATGGAATATATTTTGACCCAGAAAACAATATTCTTCCCTATTGCTCGCGCATGAAATATGAGGACTAAGAAACAAAATAAAGGAAGCTTGAACTACATTCCCATCGATATCAATAAAATAATAACTTTTCCTTAATTTCCAGAGTAAAGTAAACATTCTAGCAATCGGTGTCAAAGGTAACTATGTAGCTGGGTTCGAATCTCCCGACCAGTAGGAATTGTCACTTCCTGCACTGATGATTGCAAAAGCATAAAACACTAGTGTCTGTAGGTATAAAAATAATTCAGTGCAGGAAGTGACGATTGTTACTTGTTGGGAGATTCGAACCCAGTTACAAAGTATATATATATATATATATATATATATATATATATATATATGCATGCATGCCTATGGGCAACTTACTTTTATGCGCGGAAAAGTATTTAAAAATGTTTAGATACTTAAATAATAAATTAATAATTACAAATAATACGTCCCAGAACGCAGAAATGACAGATTTATCGCAAAATCAAAAACTACGACCAATTGGTACAGGGTTCGGAATTAATGTGTTAACTGCGTATAGCTATACTAATGAGTCGAACGACGAAGCAACGGGGACAACAATAGTTTATATTTATATGGTTTTGCTTTCCTACTGCTGTAGTGAGTGGCGGCTCCCACTGAGTTCCTATTTACAACGGATAGAGTCAGACACCAGGGCCGTTTTTTAACGTGGGGAAAAGGAACAAAAAATTAAAAATTGTCTCAGTCGTGAAGGATTTCTCCTCCACTGCCAGAGAACAAGAAATTGAAGTGCAGCATCAGAACAGATACTACACTTTGAGTTGTATATTTTTTTATTCACTTTTTAAGTTTACAACCGAAATAGAAATAAATTAAAAATTAGGCACAAGGCCACTCAAAATTGGGGAAGGGGTGTCTATGATCATCTTCATCACTATACATTTGATAGTCTATGTTTGATCCTAGCTAAAGTTCTCATTCACCAAAATACCTCAAGCACACTAGGGGTCATCTTACCTGAGATTCCCAAATCATATTGTGTGTGTGTGTGTGTGTGTGTGTGTGTGTGTCTTTTACACTTTGTTCTTAGCCCGAAGGCCAAGAACGTCTGCACTTAGGGGAACGACAGATTTGTTTAAAACGTGGAATATTTTTCCTGCACTCTAGCATCTAGCAAGATGGTAATGGTATTGGGCTTTCGTCTATATTAAAATGAAAAACAAAAAACAAAAAAGCAAAACAAAAAAAAAAAAACAAAAAACAAAACAAAACAAAAAAAACACACACAAAAAAACTAAAATTCTTCATGTGTTCATGTACGTTTCGTCTTTATTTCAAAACTTCCCCGGGATGATTGATTTGTAGAAATAATAGGCAAGTACAATATTCAAATATACTTTTATTTGTAAAATGAATGCTTTTGTTCTTTCCTCGGACGAAAAAATAGACGTTAGCATTCAAATTATGTATAGCGTTTACGGTATGGATTGAGTGAGATTTTTTTAAACGACATTTAGCCATTAAAATTGTAAAAAATATAATGCCGTTTCTGTTCTTTTTTGTAATAAATGTAATCTTTATAACTAAAAATGTTGCATGCGTATATAAAATGAAATGAGTTTTTTTGTCTTTTTATTTGTTTATTGACTGTTTTTATTTTATTTTATTTTATTATAAATATTATTTTTTTTGATGTAAGTTAGTTAACCTGTATCTAAATTCAAGTTCTGACTTTTAATATAAGCATGATGAAAAAGGATAAATTGTAGAAACCGTTTCGTTGTTTAATTATGTCTGAGTTTGTAATGAGTGCTGATTCAAGAAGTCTCCGCCATAATTTATTTAAAATAAATTTAGTGAATTTAGCTTTTTCAAAAAAGTTTTTAAAAAATGATCCTGTCGTAATGAATGACAGAATAATACACTCACGTAATTGCTATTTTGTATATCCTTTTGTGTTCATTACATATATTATATTATATATATATATATATATATATATATATATATATATATATATATATATATATATATATATATATATTCCTCTATTATTTGAAATCAGCCCAGCCTTAACAGTCGTTTTAAATTCTTTTTTCTACGCACATCTTATCTTCCTCTTAATAATATTATTTGAACTCATTCCCTTTTCCTTGCCCCAATTTGTGAATTATTCCACGGACTTCTGCCTTTTGGATTACTTTGGACCATCTTCCAATTACGCGATTCCCTTGGATTTTACTTGTAGAAATGGAAATTTAACCAACATTTTTGGATTTTGATTTTTGGATTTTAACGTTATTGGATATTTTACTCTTCACCAGACTATCCATTCACGTGAAATCACATTTTTCTTTACCATATTCGCTCTGTTTCACTATTTGTTACCAAGTAAGATCAATGACTTACTTGTAGTTTCCTTTAATACTTTTGCAAGCAAAATCCGATCCCGCATTTTGCAAAATCCTACCCTCTGATGAGAAGGAAAGTATTTATTTGAAACTCCGCGGATTAAGGACTATCCACTTATTTTGTGCTTCCTTTTTATAATTAAATATGTTTTTAACTCTTTTTCAAAGTGTATTTTAACATGTTTTATTAACTACTTGTTCTTATATATATATATATATATATATGTATATATATATGTATATATATGTATATATATGTATATATACATATACGTATATATATATATATATATATATATATATATATATATATATATATATATACATATATATATATAGCTAGACGCTATGAATAAGTATGTGGCACCTGTCCTTATCTATTTAATGTAGCCACGTTTAACCTCAATCACCGCCTCAATAGGGGTCCGAAACTGGGGGCATGCCTTTTCCGCAAGCGCCGGCGGCAGCTCAGCCAATACTCGGCAGATGGCGGCGATCAAGCTTGCTTTGGTGTTGTGGGAAGTCATGTTAGTGATGTTCTCGACGTATAACCAAACGAAATAGTCCAGCAGGTTCAGGTCAGAATAGGAAGGGGGCCAGTGAGAGGAGGTACAAAGTTGTAGCAGTCCTTCTGAAGTCAATCCTGGGTCTCTTTGGACTTGTGAGTCGGTGCTGAGTCCTGCTGCCGCACCAAGGGTCTGCCAGCGACCACGTGATTGCACCAGGTGATCACCACACTCTTCAGCACATCCAGGTACACTTTAGTGTTGACTTTCAAACTGACTTCGAAGATGTGAGGTGGCGTGACGTGGCACTCTTGAAATCGCACCAAAGACCATAACCGTGGCAGGGAACTATGTTTTCATTACCTTGGGCTCGTCCCTGTTATTCGTGTCAATCCAGCGATGAATGTTGAGGGTGCTGGAAATAGCCCATGAGTTGTACAGTGGCGCATCTCCGATCTGGCTTGTTGAACCTTGTATCACTTTCAGCCATGATAGAAGGCTCCTATCGCTCTTGGGATTTGTACACAACTGGCTAACTAGTAGGTGGACTGCAAAAAAGAAGAAAAGAAAAAAGAAAGAAAAAGAACACCGATTTTCGTCAAACAGAAATAGAATAATGTCGTATTTCCTTGGGCGACAATTTTATCGTTCCACCCCGTGTATGAATTCTGACGTTAAATCATCTTCACATAGAGGATGTATTAACACAGTGATAGAAAGGCGCTGTAACGGTCGTAGTGGTCTATATTAATAGAATCTATATAAATAAAACAGTAGATGTATGTGTGTGTCTGTCCGTAAATATTTAACCGATTACTATTAATGTTACGTATATGTCTGTTTGGTGATCGTCTAGCGATTAAAATGGACAGTTAATTAATTTATCAATGAATACGAGACACTGTTTTTATAAAAACAGAGTCTATTTTACGATATTTAATATAGACATTTCAACACAATGACGGCGGTAGGGGGTTAGTGGTAGGGTGAGTCGCGAACTGTGGCAAACTGTCCCTCAGCTGTCCGTCTCTCTGACTGTCTTGCTTTGTTTATCTTTTCTCATTTATTGAAGTATCTTCGACCTCCTCGGTTTTTCTTTTTTTTTTTTTTACATAGGCGTCACCACTTATCAAGGCCGATATGCCACTCAAGGATAAGGGTTAAAGAGTGTAGAGTAGTCAAAAGGACAATATAGTAATCGATAGTAATGGAAGTTCGGTAAATTTGTTAACTTAAAGTGGAACGGCTCATCAGAAATTTGTTCACGTTGGACTTGAAGACAACCATACTATAGACAGCTGGAAAGCAGGAAAACGGAAGACAATTCCACAGGCGTGCAGTTCTAAGAAAGAAGCTTTGATCATGGAATCTACGTTTAGGTTTAGGCACAGATAAAGAGTGGGGAAAATTATTGATAATGTTTTCAGCTAGTCTAGTGTTTCTTGTGAAAGTTTGGCGAGGGGGGACCATAGATTGAAGCTCAGTCGAACACTTTCCATGAAAATAACGATAAAGCAGAGACAAACTCGCAACATCTCTTCTGTGAGATAGAGGTTGCAGAAGAGAAAAGGACATCTCTCACCAGGCCACGAAGTCTATTTTGAACCCTATCAAGGCAGGACAAGTCTTTTCTAGCATAACCGATTTGACGTCATGGACCCAGGTCGTCACCAGCCCGGTGATTTCCAGCCCGGGGATTTCATTGTTTATTTTCGTTCGCCTGGTCTGAACCATAGCCGTCACGCATCCAGGTCGTCACCATTGTTTATTTTCGTTCGCCTGGTCTGAACCATAGCCGTCACGCATCCAGGTCGTCACCATTGTTTATTTTCGTTCGCCTGGTCTGAACCATAGCCGTCACGCATCCAGGTCGTCACCAGTGTTTATTTTCGTTCGCCTGGTCTGAACCATAGCCGTCACGCATCCAGGTCGTCACCAGTGTTTATTTTCGTTCGCCTGGTCCGAACCATAGCCGTCACGCATCCAGGTCATCACCAGTGTTTATTTTCGTTCGCCTCTCTCCATAACATTAAACTAATGGTAACATAACACTGAAATTAACAGAAAGCAGTAATCAACCATACACCAAGGACAGTTTATAACGAGTAAAATCTTTGTTTGGGTGGATGAATAACGCGCACAGACACATATCGGCAAGTTGAAATACGAACTGTTTATTCCAACTTGCCTCCTTATTTTTATTTCTTTCTGCGCATGCCCCAAAACCAATTTATTTCTCCAAGTCATTTAATCTTAAATCTTTCTCATCTATCTCTCGATAGCTACATCGGTAGGAATGCTAAATATTTCGGTTTCGATTCTAGCTTAAGGCACCCTAGTTCTTACATTTTTATTTTTTTTTTTAATTAGTACAGTATTTTATTCAATAGAGAATTGTCTCTGTAATAATACATACGAAATCTGCATGAATTAAAATATATTTAAGCGTATTTTACAACTGGACAACCCCCCCCAGTAGAAAATAAAGAATTACATTCACTTAAGTATAGCGTTTAGCAACGTTTTGTTTGTTTTAGGTAAGGCTGGAAGTGCGAATATAAGAGGCGTATATATATATATATATATATATATATATATATATATATATATATATATATATATATATATATATATATATTACTACTTCATTTACTCACAAAATTAATATACAAAAGTATAAATTTATGCGTAAACTTTAAGTATTTACTTCAAAAGTGCTCAATGCGTAGGTAGAGCTAGTTAGTAATTTATAACATATATCTGGGGATTAAGCTACACTGTATATTCCGCGTTTCATACACTCTAGTATTCTTCAGGCTTATGCGCATAAGCCTGAAGAATCCTAGAGTGGATGAAACGCGGAATATTCAGTGTAGCTTAATCCCCATATATATGTTATAAATTACTATACATACATATATATATATATATATATATATATATATATATATATATATATATATATATATATATATAGTTCCTGGATATGACCTTAAACTATATCCGATGGTGAGGCCCCAGCTTGCGGGCTTTGGGGAGTGTGGAGCCACCCTTTAATTGCCATTGCTCCCAGGTCCACTCTGACCCGAAGTGGTAGTACCTGTTAGAGTCACAACTACGGGTTAAATAGAAACTGACTTGAAAAAAAAAAACGCCCCCCCCCCACCTATATTCTATTAAAAACCTTTTCTTAAAAATAACTGGATTCGGCATTAAATAACATGAAAAAGGTTGATATGCTGTAAAACAAAAGCAACCAACCCACCTTAAAAATATATATATATATAAAAATATCGGTATTATTATTCTAAACTGACTGGCAATACCATTTATCTCTTTCTTGTTCTTTTTTTCTTGATTTCACATATTTTCTTTTCTTGCTAGTGAATCTCTAGTATTATATACAGGAAATTTGTCTGTGTGCGTGAGAGAGTTTCCTATGGACTCGAAAACGGCTGGGTCGATTTTTATGAAATTTCACACGAAGGTACCTTATGTGCCTAGTAGTGTTCTTAGATAGGTTGTGCATCGGAATGTCTTCGATAAATATCGATGATTGGAATAATCCGATGAAAGAAGGAACAGGCGATTTCGACCTTACATTACACAACCAAACATTACAAGTGTATTTGAGAAGTTTATTAACACACAAGCCCGAAATATAAAATTAACAGTAGGTACTTTAATATAACAGGGTTGCGTTCGAAATGAATGTTTCTGTTTAAAGCACAACTACACCATGATACTTGACTTTTTCATTTTAAACTTAAATTCAAGCCATTCTATATATATATATATATATATATATATATATATATATATTTCGTTTTGGAATTTGCTTTTTGCTGGATTAGTAAATTCCTCCTCAAAGCTTTTCCGTATATATATATATATATATATATATATATATATATATATATATATATATATATATATATATATATATATAAGAACAAGTAGTTAATAAAACATGTTAAAAAACACTTTGAAAAAGAGTTAAAAACATATTTAATTTTAAAAAAGGAAACACTAAATAAATGGATAGTCCTTAATTCGCGGAGTTTCAAAGAAATACTTTCCTTCTCATTAGAGAGTAGGATTTCGCAAAATGCGGGATCGGATTTTGCTTGCAAAGTATTAAATGAAACTACAAGTAAGTCATTGATCTTACTTGATAACAAAAAGTGAAGCAGAGGGAATAGGGTGAATAAAAACATGATTTCACGTGAATGGATAGTCTACGGAAGGGTAAAATTTCCAATGACGGTAAAATCCAAATATGCAGACTCCAAGAAAGTTAGTTAAATTTCCATTCGCACAAGTAAAATCTAAGGGAACCGCGTAATTGGAAGATGATCCAAAGTAATCCAAAAGTCAGAAATCCGTGGAATAATTCACAAATAGGTAGGAGGAAATGGAAAAGAATTCCAATATATTATTAAAAGAAAGATAAAATATGCGTAAAAAAGAAATGGAACAAATATACAGCTCGACTGTCGAGCCAAGAACTTAACTGTAATTCTTATATATATATATATATATATATATATATATATATATATATATATATATATATATATATATATATATATTTATATATATATATATATAATTTTCACTGCACAAGCAGTAAGACCAGGTATATAAAATCAACATTAAGTTCTTTGATATAACAGAGACGCGTTGAAGTATGATATTTGACTTTTACATTTTAAACTTTAATTTAAGATATAATATAAAAAAATAATTTATAAAATCAACAGTAGGTTCTCCACAGTTCAATGTAGAGTGCAGTGTATTATGAACTAAGTCACTGCGGGAAAGCATATGAAGCTTCCTCCAGGTGCATCGTAATGAGTTCCCAACTAGAACAGGCAATCAATCAATTTGAAAAATAAAAGATTCTAATATTTCGATAACAATAAAAATATGGGAGTGTGAAATATTTGTTGATCATCATTCAATCCCGGGCAACGTCGGGTCCCTAAGTATTAGTATACGAAAGATTACGTTTTTTCTCAACATTAACTAATAACGATCGTTTTTAATTACTTCATTTATGCTGAGTCCGAAGAAAAAAAAATAGATTTTGATATTTGAGCAAAACATCTAAAAAAAAAAAAAAAATAAAAATAAAAAAAGTAATGTCGCCATTTTGTAATAAATATGTAAAAAAAGGTTTCTTTCGCTGTTTGATGATGTATCTTTAATTAGCGGAATATGTTTAATTGGAAATTGCTTGTGGAATATTTTTCAGGTGTTTTGTACCTCTGTGTTATATTTTTATTTTTGTTGTTTTTTTTTATTTTTGAAGAGTTTGACTCGGAAGGAGAGAAAATCATGAAAATTATTGAACGGAAAGTATTTTTGAACAACTTTAAGAACTTTAAGCTTTATAAATAAGGTATTTGTTGTTTTGATTTACTTCAAAATTGTAATTTAATTACGGAACATTGACTGTTCATTAAACACATAATAATTTTATTAAGTTCATTAAACACATAATAATTTTATTAATTTCAGAACTTTATGTCTTTAAACAAACTGTACGTTTAAAACATAAAACACGTTCAGATAATTATACTTGCATTCATGTTAGCATTTTAATTTCTTAAAGAAACTTCATTTTCAAAGAAAAAAGAACAAAACACACACACATTTTCAAGTTTCTCTTTGTCCCGAGCCGAACTCTTCAAAAAAAAAAATGAAAACAAAAAAAGAAATAACAAAGAAACGAAAATGCAAGTGCCAAGTTTTTCGAGTCAATAAAATATGCGTTTAAGTTTTTTTTTCTTTCTTTTTTTTTTTAAATAAACTTAGATTTTAAAGATTTCTACGGTTTATGTTGCTTGTGATCAACTGCATAACGCCCCCCCCCCTTCTCCACGGGGTCATTCTGCTGTCGTTGGAATAAGTTCAGCAAAGTTTGCAGAAGATTCTCAATGCTGAAATATGCAAATGACTTATTTACACATTCCTGTATGAGACTCAGATTTTCACGTGAGAAACCGGACCAAAAATATTCCTTGTCTTTCTCAAAGAAAATTAAAAAATGGGTAAATCCAAACGTTGGAAGTACATCATGGCGATCTATATTATATTTCTCTTTGTCTATCTGTCTGTTCGTTCCCCTTTTCTTGGAAACTACTGGACGGATATGACTGAAATGTTGTTCAGATCTTTGCTATGATAAAGTACAGTGAACTAAGTATTATGGTATCCACTCGATGCATAGTTAAGGATTAATACAGATTAATAGAAATTAGTCAGCACAATACCACTTTTATTCTAGAAGTTTTCTCGGAAACTACTGTACCAATCTGACTGAATTTTTTCATGAACCTTTGTTAGGATAAGATGCAGCGAACTATTATGGTAACCTTTTAAGTCACATTTAGATATTAATAGGAATCAGTCATCACAATGCTACATTTATTCTAAAAGTTTTCTCGGAAACTACTGAGCCGATCTAGTTGAAATTTTGTATGGGTCTTTTTATGATAAGGTATCGCGAGCTAAGTATCATGGTTCCCATCTGAGCCACAGAGCCACAGTTAATGCAAAAATTAGCACAAATTTAACCATATTGAATCTCTTATTTGGCATAAGGAACTTAATCTAAGTCAGCGGGCTATAATTTTTGTCAGTTTTGAAACAGGCAAGTTTAGTTTATTTTTTAAAAGTCTAGTTAGTTTATTTTATAAAAGTCTACTTTATTTTGCTTGTAAAAGTCTAAGTTTGTTCATTAAGTCTAGTTTATTTTATTTTTAAAAGTCTAGATTAGTTTGTTTTTTAAAAGTCTAGTTTAGTTTATTTTTTAAAAGTCTAGTTTAGTTTGTTTTTTAAAAGTCTAGCTTAGATTGTTTTTTTAAAAGTCTAGTTTAGTTTATTTTTTAAAAGTCTAGTTTAGTTTATTTTTTAAAAGTCTAGTTTAGTTTATTTTTTTTAAGTCTAGTTCAGTTTGTTTTTTAAAAGTCTAGTTTAGTTTATTTTTTAACAATCTAGTTTAGTTTGTTTTTTAAAAGTCTAGTTTAGTTTGTTTTTTAAAAGTCTAGCTTAGTTTGTTTTTTAAAAGTCTAGTTTAGTTTATTTTTTAAAAGTCTAGTTTAGTTTATTTTTTAAAAGTCTAGTTTAGTTTATTTTTTTAAAGTCTAGTTCAGTTTGTTTTTTAAAAGTCTAGTTTAGTTTATTTTTTAACAATCTAGTTTAGTTTGTTTTTTAAAAGTCTAGCTTAGTTTGTTTATTAAAAGTCTAGTTTAGTTAATTTTTTAAAAGTCTAGTTTAGTTTAGTTTTTAAAAGTCTAGTTTAGTTTGTTTTTTAAAAGTCTAGTTTAGTTTATTTTTTAAAAGTCTAGTTTAGTTTATTTTTTAAAAGTCTAGTTTAGTTTATTTTTTAAAAGTCTAATTTAGTTTATTTTTTAAAGTCTAGTTTAGTTTGTTTTTTAAACTGTAGTTTAGTTTGTTTTTTAAAAGTCTAGTTTAGTTTTTTTTTTTTAAAAGTCTAGTTTAGTTTGTTTTTTTAAAGTCTAGTTTATTTTTTTTAAACTTTAGTTTAGTTTGTTTTTTAAACTTTAGTTTAGTTTGTTTTTTTAAACTTTAGTTTAGTTTGTTTTTTAAAAGTCTAGTTTAGTTTGTTTTTTAAAAGTCTAGTTTAGTTTATTTTTTAAAGTCTAGTTTAGTTTGTTTTTTTAGACTGTAGTTTAGTTTGTTTTTTTAAACTGTAGTTTAGTTTGTTTTTTAAAAATCTAGTTTAGTTTATTTTTTAAAAGTCTAGTTTAGTTTGTTTTTTTAAACTTTAGTTTAGTTTGTTTTTTAAAAGTCTAGTTTAATTTGTTTTTTTTTAAACTTTAGTTTAGTTTGTTTTTTTAAACTTTAGTTTAGTTTGTTTTTTAAAAGTCTAGTTTAGTTTGTTTTTTAAAAGTCTAGTTTAGTTTGTTTTTTAAAAGTCTAGTTTAGTTTGTTTTTTAAAAGTCTAGTTTAGTTTGTTTTTTAAAAGTGTAGTTTAGTTGATATATAAAACGTTCTTAAATTTTCCATGTTTATTCATATTTAATGTTTGCGTATAGTGTTATACTAGTGCTAATATCATATATGGATTTAGAATCATTGTCCCTCACTACGTACCACCGAAAATTGATAGCAGGTGATAGAGAAGAACAGACGACACGAAGTCCGCAGTCAACAGTTTAAGATAAAAAATTATTTTATTTTTCTAAAAATAATATAAATAAATAAATATTTCATGAAGTAATGTATAAAGGAATGTTGTGTGTGTGTGTGTGAGAGATAAAGAGAGAGGGAGTGTGTGTGTGTGTGTGTGTGTGTGTGAGAGAGAGAGAGAGTGCTCTATGAACTCCGGAATGGTTGGGGTTATCTCTATAAAATTTCATACAAGTGTACTTTATGTACCTGACATTGTTCTTAGATAGGTTTTGTATTGGAATATCTTTGATAAGTATCGAAAATCGATAATCGAAAAAATCCGATGAAAGAAGGAAAAGGCGATTTCGATAAAGTTGACACCTTATACAGCCTAACATCACAAGTACATTTAAGAAGTTTGTTAACACACAAGAAAAAAGGCCCAGCATATAAAATCATCAGTAGGTTCTTTGATATTATAGGAGCGCGTTTGAAATGAATGTTTCTGTTTAAAGCACATGTGCACCGTGATACTTGATTTATTTCATTTTAAACCTAAACCCAAGCTATTATCATCGCACAAACAGAAAAGCCAGACATATAAAATCAACAGTAGTTCTTAGATATGAGAGGAGCGCGTTCGAATTGAATGTTTCTGTTTAGAGCACAACTGAATCATAATACTTGACCTTTGTATTTTAAACTTTAATTCAAGCCATTATATAAAATAATTTTATAAAATCAAAAGTAGTTTCTCTACAGTGCAATGTAAGCAACAAGGTATTGTGGAATAAGTCACTACGGAGAGGCATGTGAAGCTTCATTTTGGTGCCCTGCGATGGGTCCCCCGACTAGAGCAGCAATCAATAGATTTGATTAAAAAATGGGCGATTTCACCGATTTCAATGACAATAAAAATATAGGACTGTGAAACGTTCGTTAGTCATCATTCAATCCCGGGCAACGTCGGGTCTCCCTGCTAGTTTTTTTAAAAATTTAAATAAATACTAAAAACAAATTGAAAACAATTGAACTTTTTTATTTATTATTGTATGCATAAAATAATCAAATATAATGCGAACTTTTTATCTGACACTGTTTGCTGCCGACTTCGAGTCACCTATTCTTCTATATCACCTGATACTATTAGTGCTAATGCAAAAAATATATACTGTTATTCTTTCTAATATATTTTGTTATTCTCAGAATTCTGTTTATTTATTACTTGAGTAATGTTTTTACTAAGGAGTCAACACTATAATATAAATCTCACCTATCTTTTTAAATGTATGTATGCATGTATCTGTGTATCTATGTTTGTATGTCTGCCTAAGACTTTCGACTGAGGCGACGGATTTACACGAGATTGGTATCGTTTTGAAGTACGACCCTTCGGACAACAAATATCGAAAAATTGGTTAAAAACATTAATTCCTACACTCTCAACTGGGCACTTTTCTACAATATTTTCGAAAGTCATCCCCCTCTTTTCGATTGACTAGCCTTAATTTAAACTTTCGCCACTTCCGGTTTGGCGATAGACGCCACAGCAAAGACGTCACGTTTTTTTAAATGTTCTTTTCCTCCTTCGCGGTACGGGTTCGAGCCCGCCTACCTACTATCACTTTTTTTTGCTTAACACACACCTCCAAACACCCGGGAAACGCCGGGCACCCATGCTAGTTATATTATAAATATTATATTAGAAATATTATATTAGAAATATTATGAAGAGAGAGGCAGAAATATCTCCCACATTATAACTTGATGATGTTTTCATTTCACTAATAACTTGCCATTTTCAGGCACCCTCATCAAGCAATATGGTTTGGACTGGTGCACATCGTGCTTTTACTGTAGAAATGTTTTTGAAGAATAGCGGATATGTAACTGGAACAGAAAGAGCTTTCTGAGTTTATTTGAAGATAGGACGACATGATGCTGTTCCAGATAGAAAATCAATACAACTTTGGGTCGCAAATTTCAGAGCTACAAGTTCGGCACTTAAAAGACAACCATTTGGAATGCCCCTGAAACGCTCGAGCTCCATACATTATTCGAGCTATGAGACTTTCTATTACCCGGTCTCTTACATCGGCCCTGTCGGTGGGGCATTAGAACTGCCCCCTGCAGAGGGTAAAAGTCCCTCAATGGGGGTCCTGGATATGACCTTAAACTATATCCAGTGGTGAGCCAGCCTTTAATTGCCATTGCTCCCAGGTCCACTTTGACCCGGAGTGGTAGTACCTGTTCGGGTTCCGACTATGGGTTAAATAGAAGCCGACATGAAAACAACAAATATATTCTATTAAAAATGTTTTCTTCCGAATCTTTGGATTTGGCATTAAATGGGTTGATATGCCGTAAAACAACCAGCCAACCAACCAACCAACCAACCAACCAACCAACCAACCAGTCTCTTACACGTTCAGCTCGCAAACATGCTTTGGTCTTGGGATTATCTGATTGAACAGCCAGAAGAATTGTACACACTGATATGCAGTTCTATTCATACAAATTAATGATTGCTCAGAAACTGATCAGAAACTGGGAAAATCGCATGTAAAAAAGTGGGAAAGATTTCTGCCGCACTCTGTATTAAGAAATCCATTGATAGCATTCAATAAATAAATAAATAAATAAATAAAAAATAATAAAAAAATAAAATAAAATGAAAAATAAAATGGACGTGTGTTTGGAGCGATGTGAAGCCTTTATATTATCTCATTCATAAATGAGATGAGTCGATTAGACAAAGGTTGACACATGAATGTCGTTCTTGACAGCTGAAAGACTGACCCAAGAATGTGATAAATAGTAAAACCTCTCAAGAATATGCACATATTCTACTCTGCAGATATCTATTATCCTATTCGTAGTTAAATCAATATATTCGATCTGTGAGGCTTTCTGTTGCTCAATCTTCTATACATTCAGCTGGCAAACATGCTTCGGCCTTGGGATTGTCTGATCAAACAGCCAGAAAAATTTTACTCACCGATATGTAGTTCTATACATACAAATTAATGATTGTTCAGAAACTGCAAGAGCAGAATACCACAACCACACTATAAAGATTAATAGATAGAAAGCTTTCTACTTTAATAATTTCCTTCTTCCGAAATGCTAGACTTTGGAATTGCTTCCCGGCTCCCTGTTTCCCTGACTGTACTAAAATGCAGAAATTCAAGTGTAGTGTGAACAGATATCTCGCTGCTCAACTTCTTACATAGTATCCTTGGATAGTTGGTCGCAAATAGTAGCCCCTTGCAAGAAACTGCAAGAGCGCGATTAGGAAGATTGCATATCAGAAAGTGGGAGATATTTCTGCCGCTCCCTCCATTACAAATTTTATTTTCGAGAATTCGAGTTAATGAATGCCTGATGACCAGTGTAAAAACATCGTGATGATTGCTAATGGTGAAGCTTGGGCAGAATAGAAGAGACCGGCTCAGCAATAATTGTTTACATTAGACTTGAAAATGATCATGTTATAGTCAGCTGTGAAAAAAATCCCACAGTATTGTGTGGTATCTCGATCATTTGTGTCCATATTTTGTATAGAATGACTATATAATAAAGAATAACTATATAATAAAGAATGACTATATAATAAAGAATGGCTCTATAATAAAGCACATTTCTTTACTTGGATTTTTAAAAATTTACTCAGTTTAGCCCAATCAAGTTATATTATCAATGAAACGTAAATAGCTACTGTAATAGAGCCCGAATTGTAGAGGGCAAACTAAGAAACGAGTTGAATAGCAAAATTTAAATTTCATTATGCTGTTACGGTCGGAGGATTAAAAAAAAAAAAAAGAAAGAAATTTCAAAATCGGAAGAGAAAATAAACTACTCTTGTAGAACATTTTGCGGTCTCTAGGAACATCGATAATGAAGGGTGGGATTTTGCCGCTTGTCGGATAGATCGAAAGTATTTTCGTTGAAGGAGGTTGCAAGTGATTGCATTAATCTTAGCTCAGTTGAATCTGCTTGTTCTAATGAATTCATAGAGTATTAAGTGAGGACCGACTAAGCTTAGGAGTCTGTTGTTCACGTTGAGATAAGTGACAGCCAATCTCGCTTCCATTGAAACCGATAATGAGTCCTGCATCTTTATTCACCATTTTGAGACACTTTTTTAATTGGAACCGGATTAATCAACAAAAACAACAAATCACCCAAATTACATTTTTTTTCACGCCAAACAAGGCACAGTGCCACTTGGATGCAAGGAGCTACTATTTACGACCAAGTACGTCCAAGGATGGAATACTGTTGCCATATCTGGGCAGGAGCTGCTAAAAACAACCTATCCTGCCTTGACAGAGTACAAAATAGACTTCGTGGCTTAGTGAGGGATGCCCTTTTCTCTACCCTGTAACCTCTCTCCCACAGAAGAGACGTTGCGAGCCTATCCTTGTTTTATCGTTATTTCCATGGCAGGTGCTCGTCTGAACTCCAATCTCTGGTCCCCCTCGCCAATCTTTCACGAAAAACACCCATCTAGCTGAATCCACTCTTTATCTGTGCCTAAATCAAAACGTGGATTCCATGAACAAAGCTTCTTTCTTAGAACTGCACGCCTGTGGAACTCTGTTCCGTCTGCCTGCTTCCCACCTGACTACAACTTGGATGTGTTCAAGTCCAACGTTAACAAATTCCTAATGAACCGCCCCCTTAAAGAAACACTTCATCAAATCTCCACACTAACGTAATGTACTTGCAATAACTCTTATCCCTGAGTGGCTTCCGGGCCTTGATGAGTGGTGATCACTGTGTAAAAAAAAAAAACTATCCAGGGATACTATGTTAAGCAGCGAGATATCTGTTCACACTACACTTGAATTTCTGCATTTTAGTACAGTCAGGGAAACAGGGAGCCGGGGGTGCAATCTGAAAGTCTATCATTTCGGAGAAAGAAACTATTAAAGTAGAAAGCTTTCGAGCGTATCTTGATCTTTATAGTGTGGTTGTCGTATTTTGCTGCTTTTCGAGTTAGTCAGGTATATTTAAGTCGGGGGAGTGCAAGTGCTTTGAGTTCATCGGAGCACATTCCATTAAAATATTTGTAAAACAAGCAGAGAGACGCAACATTTCGGCGGTGAGGCAGAGCTGGAGTTTGATTGCTAGTGCTGGACTTAATAGGATCGAGACTCGTTTTTTGGACCTTGTCTAAGAGCGAGAGACTAGTTGCAGGTGCACCAGCCCTGAAATATTTTTTTATTTTACATGGAGGTCACCACTTATCAAGGCCAGAAGCCACTCGGGGATAAGGATTATTGTGTGTACAGTAATCAATGGGATAGTATCGTAGTAATAGTTAGTATCGGAGATTTGATAAAGTGTCATTACTTAAGGAGGCGGTTCATCAAGAATTTGTTTATGTTGGACTTGAATGCACCTAAGTTGAAACCAGGAGGGAAACAGCAAGCGGCAGAGAGTTCCAAAGGTGTGCACTTCTAAGAAAGAAGCTTTTTTCATGGAATATACGTTTTGATTTAGGCACAGATAAAGAGTGGGGAAAATTATTGATAGTGGTTTCAGCTACACGGGTGCTTTTTGAGAAAACAATAATCCATACATGGGCGAATACTGGCCTCGTAGAAATATGAGTTACTCTCAGGTGCGAGAAACTTTCTAGCACGACAAAGAGAGGCCACCTTCGTTCGCAGCAAATGATGACAATGCCCTCAATATAGTTGTTCCAATATGTTGTCCAATTTTTAAGCCGAGAAGTTTGACCGAAGAGCTTCCAAGTAGCGTATTATTAGTCATGACAATCAGTGGTTGAGAAAGTTTCTTGTAATTGTCAAAGGAAAGAAGCTTAGTCTTAGTAGCATGAAACGTTAGTATCCATTTATGTCTCGATTTCACTACAAACTGGAGGTCTTCCTCTAAGATTTCAGCCATTGCCTTAGATATGTGATCATTCGTTTTCCTCTTCGCGTCTGTTATAAAACGTGGTGTCATCAGTAAATATACCCATCTCGGAGACAATTTTATCTGATAATACGCTGAGACAATTTTGTGTCCGTAAGTACTTTATCACTCTTTGACCCTTTTAGAACCTCAACTGTCCCCCGACATGGCCACAGGATATACGAAGGATTATATCGTGAATTACGCCACCTTCTGTACGATGAGCGACATATCCAAACAATCGAAGATGTCGCAGTTACTTAGCAATGAATGAGGACTCCTTGCTTTATGCCCTTTAGCCTGTTTAATTTGTATAAACTCCAAATGTTCCAAATATATATACCCCCCTCCAACTACGATAAAATTAATGTCACCATTAGATTCATCGTAACATTTTCGGTACTTAAGCAGAATACGGACCATGTTATATTTTAGATAGGGTTTCAAGTTAAATACAATTTTTACGGTATCCGTTGTTTATGAAATTGGTAGGTGAAAGTACAGAATATTTAAAAAAAAATCATCCATGCCACATGGATTTCTAATAATAACGTTATTATTTCAGTACGATCCGTATTCTGCATAAGTACCTATATTTTTTATACTAAAAGTTTTGCGTGATCTTAGTATAGGGCTTTGTTTTCAATCGCAACTCCAAAGGGGCAGAGAGAGAGAGGGAGAGAGAGAGAGAGAGAGAGAGAGAGAGAGGGGGTGGAGAGAAAGAGAAAAAGGCAAAAGACACAGACAGATTAGAAAGAAAGAGAGAGGGGAGGAGAGAGAGGGAGAGGGGGATGGAGAGAAAGATATAAAGGGACACAAACAGTCAGAGACAGATGAGAGAGAGAGAGAGAGAGAGAGAGAGAGAGAGAGAGAGAGAGAGAGACAGAGAGAGACAGACAGAGCATGAATAGAATGTAGATTTTGTAATATAAAAATATACATGGGACCGTACAATCGTAACAACAAAGATTTTTACGCGTGGGAAAGGCAGTCCACATCTGCTTTATATATATATATATATATATATATATATATATATATATATATATATATATATATATATATATATATATATATATATATATATAAAGCAGTGACTGCAATGCCATTCTTTGGTCCTTTAGTATGCATTTAAAGAAATTTACGACATGCAGTAATGTTAACCAAAAACGGTATAAAAATAGACTTACACTTTGGAGTTATGCTGTTGGGCATGTGTATTTCTGTAGATCCACGCCCACATTACGGGATCTAAACATGATTGAAAGGCTACCAAACATTGGAGAATCCGTAAAATGTTACATTTCGGCATAGTTTAAATCTTATCAACATTAGGGGTAAATACTTATTCACTCATAAGTGTATACTTCTCTAGGGAGTAATTTATATACATGTAAGCCCCGTTCCAAATCTTATTAATCCATGTTTGAAGAGTTTTTTTCTTGCATATATATATATATATATATATATATATATATATATATATATATATATATATATATATATATATATATATATTCAGACACACACACACACACACACACACACACACACACATACATATATATATATATATATATATATATATATATATATATATATATATATATATATATATACTAGCAGGACCCGTATCCCGGCGTTGCCTGAGAAAATGTAAAATAATTTAATTTTAAAAAACATAAGTATTAATTATATAAAAATAAACAACAGAAAATAACCCAGTTACTGTAAGTAATTTATTTAGTTAACTGAAATAGGATGCATCCATGTTTTGCCATTGGCACGGGAAATATAAAACACTAATTTAATTTAATAAATAGAAAAGATAAAAAAAAGTAAACACATTCAAATTTCGGATTTCAATCTTTGATATCGAAGGCAGATGTGTAATTGTTTTGTTTGTTTTTGTTTTTCTACACTCGTTCACGTTCCTACTACAAAATGAGTGTGTGCCCAGTCGATCGCTTGGACTTTAATGGGCCGAATATGGGACAAATGAGGAAGGGGGCTATGAAGTCTCCAAAAATATATTAATAAAACAGATATGAAAAATAAGTTACGTGCCTATAAAGTGTATTCTTTACTTATTAATAGGTGAAAATTTTATATTGATTAGATAATTACCTGATTTTTGGTAGATTTTTAAAAAAGACTCTGTTACGAAAATCAAAAACACTCCATAAATCACGTTTCTTTCGTTGTAGCTGCTTAATTTTTTTAATACCACAATAAATCATAATTAATCATACTTAAAACCTAAAAACATTTCGGTTTAGAAAAATTCTACTTATTTCCAGAACGGACTGTAAAACTATCTTTCAAATGCTTATTTCGCACTGTAATGATGTTTTTATTATAATGGCGGTGGGGTGAAAAAATAAACGTAAAATATAGTTAACTATAAAAATAATAATTTTGAAAATTTTCGACGATCATAATAAACTGCTCAGGTTTAAATAAACTATATGTAAATAAAGTATATTAAAATATAGTACATTTAAAAATGAAAACGTAACTATATTTGAAAAAAAAATGTTAGAAAAATATATTAACAAAAAAAAAATCTTAATATTTTGCCCAAATATATAAGTAAGCAGTTTTGAAGAATATCGGAAGCATTGTATCCATTTTGTGTTTCCATACCTCAATTAATAGACATGCCGTCATCTTCGAAAGTTAGGGTATGGTTTTATGCACAATTACCAACAATAATTATGATAAGCCGCTCTTAAGAAACGTAGGAATCCATTTTCTTCAGCCAATTTTTGTCGTATGTATTATTTATGAAACTCATTTCGGTGTTTGTGCATTTATTTAAATAGCATTTTCAAGTTAAATTAAAGTTTTACGATATATTTTTTGGTACTCGTGCACTTATTGATCCGTGCTTAAATAACAACGTTATTATTTAAAAATCCATTCTTAACATGTGAAGAGAGGGTGTTCTGTACATATTCTGTACTTTAACCTTACAATTGAATAAAAAAAAACAAACATATAAAACTTTAATTAAACGTGGAAATACGATTTAAAAAATAGCGCGGATCCGTAAGTGCATTAGCATCTTTTCTTTTATTAAATTATTAGGTAAAAGTACAGAATTGTTACAAAACATCCCCTCTTCCCATGTTAAGAATGGTTTTCTAAATAATATCGATATTATTTTAGCAAGGTTCAATAAGTGTATAGGTACCCCCATTTTTTTGTTCGTTTTTGTTTTCTTTGGCGAAGAATTATCGGGTCGGGATCAAAGTGTAGTATCTGTTCTGCAGATGCTGCACATAAGTTAATTGGTCCTTGGTCAATGTAGGGGAAACCCTTCATACTGAGACAATTACTATTTTTTGGATACTGCCAGAGTTCCCCATTTTTACCCCACATTAAAAACGACCTTGTGTCACATTTTGCTTTCGTGGGGAAGCAAATAAATACCAATAAATACATAGACTGATTTCTGTTTTCGGGTCGAACTTACGAATGCCAACTTTTTTTTTAAATCTGTGTAAAAACATAACAAAAACAAATCAATAAAAGCAGACGATAATGTTTAATGATAATTGATTAATTTTTCAGCTACTTTATTTGCTGTAACAAAGTTTTAACATTACAAAAACATTAATAACAAAATAAAAAAACGCAACGCTAATTGAAGATTAATTGTAATTTTTATTTAACAAAATTAACCACTTTATTTAATGTAACAAGCTTCACAGCATCAATAAAAAAATGCAAAATACGGCGATATTGTAACGAAGTTTCCTATTTTATATAAAACAATATTGCTTCCTGATACAATTCACTATACTTGGCAATATTCTTCCAATTCCTCTTCTCCGCTATAAGAACTCCATCAAATGCAAATGGAACATTTCTTTTGTTGTACCCAACAGTTTCCTCGCATGTCTTTTTGCATGCGACCACCAACCTACATAAAAATATCAATTTTAATTACTTTTAAACGTACTTGAATCTTTAATAATGAAACATAAATTTTGTTTCAAAACAAAACTTACCATCCGATAATTTTGATATGAACCGTGTCAACATCAGGATTGACAAAGTTTTCCTCGCGGACAGCTGGGGCATGCTGAATAATACCATTCTCAAATGTTTTCAATACAGCACAAGCTTCCCATCCATCCGATATTATTCTTGTTCCTAGGAAAATCCACGAACGAATTATAGGGAATAATATTTCCCGATCCCTATTTTCAACCACTGTAATGTTGCATCTGTTTCTCTCTTTCTATGCACCCTAAACACCCAATCGATAGAATCTGGTGGCTTCTGTAAAGCGAAAAAGAATCCGACCTTGAAAACGGAAAGGAGCTGTTCCAGATCCTCAGTAAGAATAAGGACCTTATACAACCTGCAAAATACAAACAACTAGTACAACATTACAGTAAGCCCCCAAACCTATACGACCTTCCTAGGATTCACAAGGACGATATTCCATTAAGACCCATAGTCAGTGTCCGAGGTTCAGCATGCCATCCATTGAGCCGATTCCTGGTAGATATAACCACCCCAATCATCGGCAAATCTCCATCATACGTCAAGAACTCAGCTTACTTCGTGGAAATAATCAACAATGCTCCCATTCATTTAAACTAGATGGTGAGTCTAGATGTAGTGATTCTGTGTACGAAAGTACCCACTGATAAGATCCTGACAGTGGTACGGGATAAGCTGACATCGGATGCCTCACTGAAAGAATGCACTTGCATCCCGATTGACGATATAATGGAGATGCTGACCTTCTGTATAGAAACTACATACTTTGTGATGGGATCTGATATATATCCACAGGAAGAAGGTCTTGCGATGGGATCACCATTATACCCGGTACTGGCCAATGCATAGATGGAATACTTTGAGGAAATAGCATTAGGATCAGCACCACGAAAGGCAACAATGTGGTTGCAATATGTAGATGACACATTCATACTCTGGCTCTACCAGGAAGATATTCAAACATTACTAGACCATGTGTATTCGATTCGTCCAACTATACAGTTCACAATGAAAAAAAAAAAAACAAAAAAAAAACAACAATAACTTATCGTTCCTACATGTGCTAATCAGGTGTTTGTCAACTGTATACCGAAAGCCAACTTTCACTGGACAGTATCTAAACTACAACTCCCACCATCCATATAATGTAAAGAAAAGAATCGTCCGTTGCCTACAACACCGAGCAAAAGCAATATATAGTAACATCAGTGCATATCAAGAGGAGATGGAGAGTTTAAGAGAACCCTCCACCGAAACAACTATCCAGAGAGCATGGCATCAGCTCCAAGAAATCTGGACCAAACACAAAAGGACACCACTCGGAAACTCACCACAGTTTGTATATCATATATGAAGGGCTTGTCTGAAAAACCTCAACGAATATGTGATCCATATAACATCAGGAAAGTATTCAGGAGTGATTCAACTCTCTGGAAACAGCTTGTGAGTGTCAAACATCCTACAGAAACAATCATGACTAAGAACTGTGTGTATGAAATCCCATGTAAATGTGGAAAACTATACAAAGGTGAAACGTGTCGTCCACTAAAAGTATGGTTAGAAGAACATCGGAAAGCCGTAGTACGTGGAGAGGCTGAAAAGTCAGTTATAGCTGACAATATGTGGAAGGAAAAGAGAAACCATCTAGGGATGAAGTAAAAATTATAGACAGAGAAGAACAGTGGAGAGTAAGAAGCATCACATATGCTGAGGAATAACCAATTACTAAGTAAACCTAGTATAGAATTCAATACGATATGGGAACCAGTAATTATAAAATATATATAATATATACAAGTAATAAGTAAAAACATTTATATTTATATTTTTATATATATTTGTCATCCACATACAGTACTGTTTCGTTATATCACAACTCATCAGTGCGACTAGACATACACCTTTCCCCAGCCCTGAATCGAACCTACACCCGCTCTAACCATCGGACCAAGAATCAGTGCTGTAAATATTTCTCCTCGAGTGTGTATTAAATCCACACCCGCCTGTCACAGACAGTGCTCAAACCAGAGAGAGAGAGAGAGAGAGAGAGAGAGAGAGAGAGAGAGAGAGAGAGAGAGAGAGAGAGAGACGTTAATATATAGTAATAATTAGTAATAAATAGTGATATTTACAACTAGAAATAAAAATAGGTTTAAAGCTCCTAAAATTCGGAAGGACACGTGGCGCAGTGGTTAAAATACTTGGAAAAATGAATTGTTAGAAGTTATATTCTCCTGAAGGTTGAGGGTTCAATCCTCAGTGTGGGCGACCGAAAAATACAATTTCGAATTACGTAGGACCTCTATCCAGTCATGGCTGACGGAACAAGCGTACGCCCCCCCCCGGTGAAATAAACAAAGGATTCCGCTCGAAATTGTTTATCTTCTGTTTCGTCATGTGTGAATAGTTCACATTACAGATTCCTTATGTTAAGAATAAGTAAGTTTGAAAACACCTTTAAAAGATCATGTTACGCTGGTCTAATTATTATCGTCTTTAACTTCTGGTTTGAGTATGTTTTGGGGTTTCTATATGGGTTAGCTAATCCTAACAGAAATTAGAGGAAATCCTAGGGTGTTTTGTAAGCAAAAATAAATAAATAGATAAATAAATAAAATAATAATAATAATAATAATAATATTAATAATATTCGCATGCACATGCCTTAGTTTCTTTTCGTTTTTTATTTCATTTTTTAAAGGAATTAAACCTTACGGTATTTCTGTTTAAAATGAATAAGAATTTTACATTAATTAAAATATAATATTTAAGCGTATTTTATACCCGGGCAACGCCGGGCAGCCTGCCATTTTTTTTAAAAATCATTGCGGTAATGGTATAGACTTTCCATTGCATTGGAGCTAGGCATAAAGGTTTCGGTCAATCCGAATACATTCATTTATAGATGGAAAATGTTTCAAGATCAAAGATAATTCTATAAGTTAGAATATAATTGTCATGTTTTTTTTTTTTAATTCAAAACCAGAGGAACAATATTTTGTAGTCAATTGAGTAAAATGCGATGCAATGTCAGTCGATGGGAAATCTTGTAATTCATCTTTTTTAATTGGCCGTTGCTTTGTGGATTTTCTAAAATTTGTTTGAGTCAGCAAAAAAGATGATTTTATTATTTGCTCTGAGTATATTGTAAACATATATGTATTGGTTGTAAATTCCAATTCAATTTGTTTCTTTTTTCTTTAAAAATATATTTATCCCCCAAAATGTCTGATGCAAAGAACTGAATTTTTCGTAGGAAACCAATTATTTCGATTAATACATTTTTTTTTCATTTTTCGATAAGATCAGATTTTCGAAAATAAAATAAAAATATGGAGACTTTTTCACTGTTCGTATCATATCCGCCATAAACGCCAATCTGTTAACCATATTTTCGTTATACAAAAATATAGCAAAAAAAAAAAAAAACCCTTTAAAATTCAATAAATGAAGCTAATTAATTTGTAAGCAAAAATATATAATATGAAGTTTTAAACATTAAAACATCGCTTACGCAATTGAAAAACATTCACTAATTATTTAATGTTTTGATTTTTAAAACAAAAGTGTCAAGTTGCATTTTAGTGTTGAAAACATATTTAGAAATTAAAATTCAATTGAAAGTTATAGTTTATTTATTTGCGTTCAAAAAACGTAATTCTTAAAGCTATACTTTTTAAAAAATGATTTAATTAGCTAAGCGGCCAATCTGTTGTTTTTAGTTTACATTTCAATCAGGTTAGTACAAACAAAAATTAAAAATTGTCTCAGTCTAGAAAGAAATAAACCTGTAATATGACATATGTTGCCAATTAGTAGCTCCTTGCGTCAAAGTGGCACAGTACCTTGTTCGGAGTGAAATAACAATAAAAACATCATAAATCGTAAGTCCCAAATCTTAGCCATTATATAGAATCAAATTCATGTAATGGATTCTGATCCAAATTAAAATAAGTGTTCTAAACATAAGGTTTAGTATCCCTAGATCTTTTTTTAAATCTTTATGAGAGGACATAAAAATGGTGCAAAGCTGTTGTGTTTGTTGGTGGTTAAATTTTAAATTCTGAAAAAAAAAAACAATATATAGACACATATATTCGAATTAAGAATTTATTTTTTGACAAAAGGAATATATATAAGGGGTTGTGTTAATTTTCTTAATCCATGGATTTTCAATAATGGCTCATCATCAGAGGAAATGAAATGCGGTTAGCAAAATGTTCAGCTGTGAATGGAAGCTTATATTGCTTTTCAGTACAATTATTGAAAATAGTTTTTTGAGTGGTTGTGGATAATTATATGGAAAAAATATACGAAAAGAGAAGTTGATACAACCTGGGCAGTCCATTAACATAACCCCTTCTATATATTCCTTTTGTCAAACAATAAATTCTTAATTCGAATATATGTGTCTATATGTTGTTTTTTTTTCAGAATTTAAAATTTAACCACCAAACTTATATATTGCTCTATTATTAAATATTGAGCTTTTCATTTTTGGCTAGGATCACATTGAAAGTATTACTTCAAGTAATATCTATCAGGATTTTTCATCAGAATTCTATCAGTGTCTTATCTTGCTTATATATATATATTTTTTCTCTTGATATATATATATACACACACACACACACACACACACACACACACATATATATATATATATATATATATATATATATATATATATATATCAAGAAAAATGTGAGAATGAAAGGCTCAGTTTATGGAGATTAAATCGACCCTTCTTTGTGCATATCAATTTTTTTTCTTCTTTTTTTTTCTGATAGCCTAAAGGACGGTCATTCTGACCCAACATTCCACTTATTCGAAACCCACAACGATTGATTCCTTTTGATGTTATCTAAGTGACGTTCATTAATTCTCCAAACGCCTATCATTATTTATCATTCTAAGCGAACAAAGGAGATACGAATGGTTTGTGACATCTTCAAAAGAGGCATACCTTCAGGGCCATGAGCTTGCGAAATTATTGTGCTGGATTAATCGCAATGCAAAAGAAGAGAGAGAGAGAGAGAGAGAGAGAGAGAGAGAGAGAGAGAGAGAGAGAGAGAGAGAGAGAGAGAGAGAGAGAGAGAAAAGAAAACAGATCTATATAAAAAAATAACGTGTAAATTTTGAATGGAAAAAGAAGTAAACAGAAAAATCGCGAGACAAAAAAAAAAAAAAAAAAGAGACAGAAAAAGAAGAAAAAAAGATGGCCGAATATAAATGTGTGTGAATTGGAAATAAAGAAAACAAGAACCCTTATTTATTTGCTTCCCTACAAGGTAGAGTAAGACACAAGGCCGATTTATAATATGAAAAAAAATCCAGTTTTCCAAAAATCGGCACTTAGAATAGTACAAACAAAAATAAAAAAAAATTGCCTCAATCTAGAAAGATTTCTTCTTTATCGACCGAATACAGTAAAAAAGAAAATGTATTATTACAAGAGATACCGCACTTTGCTCATAGGTAAAAGGCTATGAAGGGAGGGTTAGAGAAACGGGCGCTCTGGATTGGTACAAAAATTGTCCCAGTCTATAATAGTTTCTCCTTCACTGACAAAGGACAAAAAAGATTAAGTGTACTATCAGAACATATACTACACATTCTTCCAGCTACAAAAAAAGAAAAGAAAAAAAAAAACAAACAAGAGTCGACAGTATGAAGGAACGACTCAAATCTCGCAAAATATCTTGTACGAGTCAAGTCCCCTACAGAAAAATCCATTACTGTGTAGGCGATTCCATGCAGGTATGGAAAACTATGCAAAAGTAAGATTAAAAGAACACCGGAACGCCGCCATACGTGGAAATGTTGAAAAGTCGGATAAAACTGACCACATATGCAGAGAAAAAAAGGAAACTATTTATCCCTATGAAACCAAGTAAAACTTATAGACAGAGAAGAACGGTTAACAGTAAGACAACTGAACGAAGCAGTGCATATGCTGGGCGATGATATCTATCTATCTATCTATCTATCTATCTATCTATCTATCTCTCTATATATATATTCATATATGTGCACATATATACATGTATGTGTATGTTTATGTGTATGTAAGTGTATACACACATTATGCGCATATACGTGCATGTGTGCCAACTATGCCAGTCAAGTTACCTATCACCACAAAGCTTAAACAGCCCCCCCCCATTGGCTATACATTCTTCTCCTGATACGTACCCCACTGGACGTACACACCCTTTTCATTACACTGACGAAGATCGAAGGTACGATCGAAAATGTGTTCTTTAAAAAAAAACAACTTTCTATTCCTATATGTCGCCAAATAAGAAATAGAGACAAGATATAAACGTATATACTTTTTTATTGATTTTTAATAATCTATCTCTCTCTCCCACACACACACACACACACACACACACACACACACACACACACACACACACACACACACACACACGCGCACACATCTATTATAAGAAATCCGTATTCCTGTCTGTTTGTTTGTTTACAATGACGTCATAGCATATATAATATATATGTGTTATGACGTTATGTATTACGTCATACCAAATGACGTTATGTATGATGTCGCGTATGATGTTATGTATGGGGAGCAAAAATGAAAGTAAATCCTCTGAGAAACGCCGTGAGGCATGCTAGTATATATATATATATATATATATATATATATATATATATATATATATATATATATATATATAAATTTAAATTTAAAGGAGATTAGAATAATAGTCTAAAGAGCTAAGTGTATTTTAATGTAACAGTGAAATTACCAGTTTAATTAAAATACAGGAAATGCTCGTTGTAATTTAGATATATAATAAGCTCGATAGTTAAATGTCCTAGAGCTAATTCAATATTAAGTAATGTGATTTACAATTTAAAAATTTAAAAAATTTTTAAAATTTAAAAATCAAATTTTAATTAAATTAAAAATCAGTTTCATAAGAAGGAACAACAACAAAGTCAATTATCTGTACGATCGTTTCGGAAATCCGTGCTTTTTATTTGTGGTATACATGAAGTTATGTAGAACAATTATATATAGTTTTTTTGGTAAGCACGGTCTCCTGATCAGCAAATTTAGGAGGATTTTTATTGAATTTAAAAGACACCATTAATAAACCTAGCATTAAAAGTAAGGCAGATGAATCTGAAAAAATTGAAATAAAAGGTTTGGATTTAAAATTTATAAGAAAATTAATATAGGTTAGAGATAGAAATGAGTAGAAAAATATATATTTTTGAATTTACATAATAAATTTGATTTAAAAATATATAGAGATAGTTACCTTTTAGTTTTTCTTTTTTTGAAATCAGGAACTGTGTTTAAAGTAGTCATTTAGATGTTTGCTATAGCTTTTTATTTTATTGAATGATGAATTTTAAAAGGGCGACGCTCGTGCAGTAAATTGTTTCCGTTAGCGTATTTTAATTTAAAGACGCTACAGTTAATATATATAGAGAGAATATTTATTTTGCAAGTTTTTAAGGGGAGATAATTGTCATGTGTTATTGACTTTATTTATTATTTGATTTACGGGTCTAAGGGAGGTAATTGGTCTAACTTAATTTATTAAAAAGAAATAATTGTAATCTATTTTTACTAATGAGTAATTTTTAATGATTTAATGTGGTTTATATTTATTAAATTTAAACCAACGTTTATGATTACATGTCAGAAGCTCGTGTCTTGAATTTAATAGTTTGGGTGTACTTTTTATATCTTCATATTTTAAAATTTTTATGGTTTCTTTTGTACAAAGTGCACAAAATTTATCTCCTGGTTTATATGATTTGCAAGTCTCAATTATTTGCCATTTTAAGTTGAAAGAAATATTGCTATTTTTTAGTTGCCAAATATAGTTGGATAGAGTAGTTTGGTTTGATAGAGAGTTACTTTTAAAAGAATGTTTGTGCGTTGAAATTCTATGTTTTATTAGGCCAGATGTGGAACCAATATATATTACCTCTTGATTATTGTGATTATTTTCCGTTAGGTCTATTGTTGGATTATTATGTGGTGGGTTGATTAGTAATTGATCGGTAGATTGATTTAAGTTGGTGTTATTATTTAATCTGGTAGTTGAGTTATGGCTGTTAATAGGTTCTTGTAGATTTGGAGTTTTTGATACTGTGCAGCTATAGATAACATTTTTAATTTTACGTGAGCCTTGTAGGGGACATTTATTTTTTCTTCTACAGTTACAGTCCGATGTATTTTGTATAGTTGTATTTTGTAGTTTATTAATTTTCTTATTATTAGAGCTAATTATTTTCTGATGAAGGTTAGGCATAGTAGAGTAAGAAACCTTAATTGTGTTCTTATTGAAAATTTTATTATATCTATGGGGGGCTTTAAAGTTCTTATCTAATATTTAAAAAAAATCTCTGGCTATGTTTGTTTCTAGGTTTTTGGAATACGGGGGTTGAACCATAGGATCTCCTTGTGTCTATTCTTACGTTTACGGGTTTTAGTTTGCTGTTTATTTGTATTATTATCTAATATTTGTAGTTTGGTTTTATCTTTTTTTGTCTCTTGGTTATTTTTCTTAACTCGTATACGGGAAGACATTGCCATATTATATGTTATTACGCTCTTAATAGGTTTATTTTTAATGCAGTTTATGTTTCTATCATTTTCATTTATGAATTTAATCAATATTTACCAAAAATGAAAAATACTATAATGAAGCCCTTAAAAACTCTGGATATAATTCACAAATTAAATTCATAGATATAATACAATTTTCAATAAGAACACAATTAAAGTTTCTTTAATTGTTTTGCATATCGATTTTTTTGTCTATTTTATATTTGTTTTTACTGCTGGGTTAGTGTCAGCCCAGGCACATCAGCCGTTCTTGATTCAACCCTGGGAATCAATCTGATCGTATCGTCATTGACACAAGATCACTAATACGTAACATCGTCCGCTAAAAAAAACAAACAAAAAAAAAAACACTGCACGGAATATTTACGAGGGTTGTTCCAAAAGTAAAGCCCCCCTTTTTTTAACTCAAAAAGCTGAAGAGCTACAAAGACGGAAGTTGTACCATTAAAACGAGCGACTTTTTATGCTCCAGAATTTATTTTTCTACATAGTCACCATCATTCCCAATGCAATTTTGGCAGCGATAAACGATGTGTGTGTGTGTGTGTGCGTGTGCGTGTGTGTGATTTTCCATCGGATCCAATGATGACCTTTACGTTTTGCATCTCATCTATGAACAGTTGAGACACCGGAAGTCAGTTGTTGTTATCATTACTGAGGCTGCTCTGCGGTCTCTCTCTCTCTCTCTCTCTCTCTCTCTGGCGGCAGTGAATTTCTGATATCAAACCTCTTCAAAGTTGGCAGCAGCTTTCTAAACTGAGCCTCGTCATTTCAGTCTGTCTGATGTGGCACCACTGGAGATTGGCTTTGACCGAGTCCTTATCCCGCAGTTTGGGTCGACCTTGTTTTTTTTTTTTTTGTTTTTTTTGCCGGCCTGGAGCCCCCCGTTCATTAGGCGTCTCGGCATCAGACACTCCTCTTTTCGAATCACGTGTCCAACCCATCAAAGTTGGGCCTTGATGATGGTGGCCTCTATCCTGGTGGATCTTGCTTAGTCGAGGACCTCCAGATTGGTGATGCGGTCCTGCCACCTGATTCTCAGGATGGAGCGGAGAGCTCGCATGTTGAAGAGCTCGAGTTTATTGTCAAAAGACAATAAAACATACGAAACTCAGAGGTTTTATTAAGGAGTTATATTTTATATAACGTTAGCTATGTACACAGCTTAATATATTTGTCTGTAAAGAGTAAACTATTAAAATAATTAACCGATCATTATGGATTAAGGAATACAATTGTCAGGCATACTGGGTTCAAATGTGGGGTATATTCAGTTTAATTTCGTTTTATGAGAAGGTGTAAAGAAGTGATGGAAGGTCTTCGCGAAAATTAAGATAGTCACGATTTTTGCGTAACTTTATCAATACGTATTTGATATCAATTAATAATTATTCTTCAAATTTCAATTTCTGTAGAGTATTTCAAAGGGTTTAAGGAGACATAATATAGATACAACTTCCTTTTGAAAATTCAATAGTATACCTGGTGCGACCAGATTAGGCTGTCTGAAGTTATTGGCTTCCTGAGGCGAAATGCACCTAGCATTGATGCTTTTTGTTTTTCTACCTCCATTTTGCAAAACTTAATTATGTTCTGCAAAACTAAAACCAGAGACAACAACCCACCTTTTCCTCCTTTTCCTTCTCATTTTCTCCTTTCTATTTCCAGTTTCCTCCACTTCCTGACTGGTTTCCTAACTTCAAATGTATCAAACATTAACACTGTAACCCTTTTCCCTTCTCCCATTGCAAAACTCATTCATGTTCTGCAGTGCAAGGAACAAAAACGATAAAATCCACTGTAAAACAACCAAACCAAACACAACAAACTAATGATTGAAGTTACAAAGAGCTTAAAGAATAACAACCTTCTACAAAATAACTGGATGCAACATGAATACTATTTCCAAAATAACTGGATTCGGCATTAAATAAGGGTTGATATGCCGTAAAAAGGGTTGATATGCCGCAAAACAAAACAACATAACCAACAAATGGAAAGTATATGATTTGTATTGAATTTTATTCGTACTCATTAGACACTGATTAAGCAAGATTAATTGAATTTCAATTTCTTCTTAATACTCATGACATTTAAAAAATAAATCATGTCCTGGATTTTGATAAAAAAAAAAAGGTTTCCAATCATTATATGTAGATTTTTAATCTTCGCAAGATGACATAGAAGAATTTTGCACAACTGCTTTGTTCGATGGTATCAATTTTACCCCTTCTCTGATGAGTATTCTTCAAGTGTATTTATAAATGTATTTGAATAATGCACCCGAGATGAAGAAAGTACTTATAAGAGACAACATACTACAAAGAAAACGTGAGAAACTTCGTCATAACAAAAAAAAAGGTGTAAGAAATTTCGTTATTACAAAACAAAACAAAACAAAAAGCAAACAAAGCAAACAAACAAACAAAAACGTAAGAAATTTCGTTATTACAAATAAACAAAAAACAAAAAAACAAAAAAAACACAAAAAACAAACAAAACCAAAAACAAAACGTAAGAAATTTCGTCATCACAAAAAAAAGGGGGAGGATATGAACGTACATTATTAGAGGGGAGGGGAAAGCACAAATATTTTTTTTTAACCAAATGAGAAAAATGTGAGAAGATCCTGTTTCTTTATTTTAGAAATAACAATGGTTTTTACAAGCGTGTGTGTATATCAAATAATAAGAAAAGAACGACTAGAATATAGTGACGTATATATAAAAAAAAAACTGAACAAAAAAAGGAGGAAAAATACGATTACATGTTAACCTGAATACAATTATATAAATCAAATGTACATTTCCGTGTTTTAATATATCTGTAAGTTCAAATGCGTAAAAATATACTCAGATCTGAAAGAAAATTCATCGTTCTGAAATTATTGCGTTAAAATAATAATTTATTTACTTACTGACGTGGTGGGGGGTGGTGGTGAGGAGAACCTATCCTTGCAAGACCGTAAAATACGCTTAAATATATTTTAATTCACACAACATTCGTATTTATTATCAGTCAATTCAATCTGCAAAACTTATTGTATATTTTGCAAACCTCTTTCCTCTGATGAGACGAATTGCATTTTTCGAAACTCCGTGAGATAAGGTCTTTCAAGTTTATTTGTACTAAAAATTCTGTATATACAGGTTTTTAATGTCTTTTTTTTTTTTTTGAGAATTTGAATTAATTTTCAATGATATTATTCGATTATATATATATATATATATATATATATATATATATATATATATATTTCAGAGGAAAAGTAATTTAATTTAAATACCAAAGAAAACAAAAAAAGCGGGCAGGTGAAATTATTAAAATTTCCTTAAGGCCTTATCGTCTGACCCTCTAAGAGGAAACGTCAGAATGATAAATTAAAAACTAAGAAAACGAATGAGGAAAGAAGGGAATTTGGTTTCAGTTAGAAGACCAGTGAGAAAAAAAAATCTCACTGTTCAGGTGGTTTTAAATCAAATATTTCCAACTGATGTTTCAAAATCTTTTGTCTACACAGGCTACTTATATATATATATATATATATATATATATATATATATATATATATATATATGTATATATATATATATATAAAAGACGAAGAAGAAGAAGAAGAAGAAGAAGAAGAATTTTTACCAATTGCCAGTCATGGACAAATTTTCTCTCCTCAAAATTTGAAAAAGTTTTGGAACCTTTTTAATTTTTGTATCTTAATTTTTCTTGCTTGATGATATCTAATATGATTGAAACGGTCTGCACATCGTAGCAAGATATGACTGTATTTACATAAAAAATTATATATATATATATATATATATATATATATATATATATATATATATATATATATATATACTTCAGAATAATCTTTTTTACCGGACCCATTATATAACAAAGGAAAATTACTCCAGGAAAATGCCCAATTCGGATCATTACATTATGATGTGGATTACCCAAAATACCACACTGCTTTCAAAGACTTCGGATTTTCGCATGCAATTTGAATGTTAACTTTTATATCCTTTTATTTAACTTCCCTTACTCTACGACTTTTAATTACTCAATCAATTTTTAATTGTAATTTTTCATGTCTCACTGACTTTAGCAAATAAGGTGTAAACCATTGTAACTATTTGTTAATATTTTCTCCTCTGAAGAGATGGTAGACATCGAAATCCTATATGATAAGGAGTTAAAATATTTCTAATGTATTCTTTGTCTTACATGGAATAATAAAAATCCTTGATATGAAACTCAAACATTTCATTTCATAAATTTTTAAATTCATTGAATGATTAAATTTTATATATATATATATATATATATATATATATATATATATATATATATATATATATATATATATATATATATATATGATGGACTCTCCCGTCGATTTCGACGTATGAGGTTCGGACAACCCATATTTCTAAAACTCATTTATGCTTTTGTCTCTGATGACTTTTTAGTCCAGCAAGGGACTTGCAGACAAGGCCACAAATAGAACATGAATGTGGATTTAATGCTGCAGATATTGGTGCGGCTGGTATTCGCTTTGCTCTTACTCTGTTTTCTTTCAGCTGCCTTAAGCTTTCAGATTGAAACCTCTGGAGACCTTCAAAACACCTTGATCTCCATCCTTTTCGGTCTTTCACCTCATCTTCAAGACTCCTGGATGGTATGTTCACTGCAGACAAGTTACTCTTCAACTTGTCCTTGTACCTAAGCCAAGGACGTCCGACAATTCTTTTACCACCCTCAAATTGACTGATATATATATATATATATATATATATATATATATATATATATATATATATATATATATATATATATATATATAGTACTGGACCTTATAACCAGTCGCTCTGGGAAAGTGCGGCTCGGCAACTTTGGATGGTTGCTTAGCTAGGAGAAGGTAACTCTGTTTCAAAACATTCATTTCTTATCGACTCTGTCTTGAATCCTAAGGCTTTACGAAGAGAGGGGTGGGGTCTGTTACACGGATAACAATATGCTTTCATGTGAAAAAATAAATCGGTACTAGTATTATTAGCACGATGAAAGCATCGTGTTAAAATAATGATTTATTTGTTCACTAGCAGAGGGGTAGCCTTGCGTAATCGCACTTTAATTTATGCAAATTTCGAATTATTACAGATCAATATTGTTTTATATAAAATAGAAATCGTCCTTACAATATCACCGGATTATATCTATCTACCTATATAATTATAAAACTCAAATGATCTTGTAACGAGTATCGTAACCCAACATCCGGTTTACGACTTCCAGTTGCGCACGCGTACATAAACAAATAATCAACGCGGCAATAAAACGTATTGTTTTACTGTATACTTTTTCAGCGTCCCAATTGTTTTTTTTTCGCGTTTAAATTATCAAAATAAACAATTGTTAATACTTTCTGCATTTTTTACATCGTTCATTTTCGTAATATGTTTAAGTTATTTTAACCAATTTTCTTACAAATAAATCTACTTTAACCCGTTGACAGCCATAAGAGCATTTTACAACAGCGATTTACCCACCGCCTTCATTTTTTTAAATTGATTCTCAATTTTTTAATACACCTTTCTTAAAAAAACATTCATACATTTTCTTCTACGCTACCAACATAAATAAATAACCCCGAAAATATGTTTTTTTTATTTGCGTTACAAATAAATAATCAACGCGACAATAAAACGTATTGTTCTACTGTGTACGTTTTCAGCGTCCCAATTATTTATTTTTTCGCGTTTAAATTAAAATATATATCAAAATTTGAATTTAACTTTAAGTATTATGGTATCTGTTCAGTGCACATTTACCTATAAGTATGGCAAAAAACTTATAATTCAATGGCAGTAAGTTTTTTTTTTAATAAACAATTATAAACAGAACGACTCCTAGAAATCTATCTATCTTCTTTTTTTATTTTAATATACTTTCATAGAAATGTTTTTGTTTTGTCACAAAAAAACTATTTTCTTTATATCACAAGTGTCACGCTCATACATTAATTCCATAGCTAACATAATATACTGACCCAACGGGTCATGTGTAGTCTAAGCTATCTATCTATCTATATATCTATAAAGGTGAACGTGTCTGTGTGTCTGTGTCTGTGTACAACGCAATAACTCTGTAAATATTTAGTCTACAGACTCAAAATTTCATATACAGGGTACTGAGATTTGGGAAAATCTATGTGACCGATTTTCGGCTAGAAATTTGGCTGTTAAGGGGTCAAAGTTCAACGATTTGACCTTTGAGAACTCTACAAAACTCCTCCGTCAATTTTGGGTCTAAACACTTGAAATTTTAGATATAGATTCCTTGGACATGGATCTAACTTAATAACTCAATTTGAGCCCAAAGCAATAAATTTTAAGGGATCATAATAGGAGTTAAGTTAAAAAAACATTGACCTCTTCTTTTTTTTTTTTTTGCTCAGGATACATCTCCAAACACCTGGGCAACACCGGGCACCCATGCTAATATATCAATAAAAGTGAAAATATGTGTGTGTGTGTGTGTGTGTGTGTGCGCGCGTGCATGTCTGTCTGTCTGTCTGTGTACATTTCCATACACAATAACTCTGTCAATTTTTAGTCTACAGACTCGAAATTTGATATACAGGGTACTGAGATTTGGGAAAATCTTTGTAATCAGTCTTCGGCCAGAAATTTGGTTGTTAAGGGGCCAAAGTTCAACGATTTGACCTTTGAGAACTCTACCTAACTCCTCTGGAAATTTTGAGTCTAAACAATTAAAATTTTAGATATAGGTTCTTTTGATATGGATCTAACATTATAATTCTATTTGAGCCCAAAACAATAAATGTTAAGGGTAATAATGGGAGTCAAAGTTAAAAAAAATCGATTGTCTAGCCTTAATTTAAACCTAAGTCACTTCCGGTTTGACGGTGTGCGTAACAGCAAAGACGTCACGTTTTTCCACGTCCTTTTCCTCCTTCGCAGTACGGGTTCGAGCCTGCCTTCCTACTACCACTTTTTTTTTTGCTCGACACACACCTCCAAACATCCGGGCAACGTCGTGCTGAAATGCTAGTATATCTATATATCTATTAAAGAGAAAGTGTCTGTGTGTCTGTGTGTCTGTGTACATTTCCCTACACAATATCTCTATCAATTTTCAGTCTACAGAATCGAAATTTAATATTCAGAGTACTGAGATTTGGGAAAATCTTTGTAATAGGTTTTCGGCCAGATATTTGGCTGTTAAGGGGTCAAAGTTCAACGATTTGACCTTTGAGAACTCTATCAAATTCCCCCCCCCCCGCCAATTTTGGGTATAAACAATTGAAATTTTAAATATAGGTTCCTTGGTCATGGATCTAACTTTACTCAATTTGAGCCCAAAACAATAAATGTTAAGGGGTCAAACTTTAAAAAAATTGACCTCTGCGGTCTCTTCCAAATTACTCAGAAAATTTCTGGTCTAAACATTTGAAATGTTTTACGATTTAACCTTTGAAAACTTTACCAAACTCCTCCGCCAATTTTGGGTCTAAACACTTGAAATTTTGGATATAGACTAGTTGCACATGGATCTAATTTTATAATTTGATTTGAGCCCAAAAGCAATAAATTTTAAAAAGTCATAATTGAAGTCAAAGTTTAAAAAAATTGACCTCTACCAATTTTTGGTCTAAACATTTGAAATTTTACATAAAGTGTATTCAGACATAGGGCAAGCTTTTTAATGTTTTTTTTTTTCTGAAAATTTGGCTTCCAGGTGGTCTAAGTTCAAAAGAATTAACATTTGCGGTCTCTAGCAAACTATTAAGCCAATTTTGGATCTAAACATTTGGAATTTTACATAAAGGGTAATCAAACATGCAGCAAGCTTTTAAATCAGCTTTGGGGCGAAATTTTTGCTTTCAAGAGGTCAAAGTTGACAGGATTTACCTTTGCAGACTCTATCAAACTCCTCCGCCAATTTTAGGTCTGAACACTTGAAATTTTAGATGTAGGTTACTTGGACATGGATCAAATATTTTAATTTTATTCGAGCCCAGTGCAGCAGATGACTCTTGACCCTGCTGAACTGGTTTGGCCATTGATCGTATATATTCCGGGAGGACTCAACATAAATTCTCAGCGTCTCAGTCTTCGTGTCGATTTCTGCTTTGCATGTACGCCAAAAAAGAAAACAGACTTGGAGAGTTCTAACTACGAAAAAGTTAATTTCACGAAAATTCCAAGTTTTACATATGTACATCGTTCAGTTCGATTACACCAGAAACATCAAGATTTTCCAAAATCTTATTCTTCGTTCTCCACGATGGCAGGAGGGGTTGTGGCGTTCTTGAGAGCGTGTGTTTTTCTCGAGATTCTGTTTCGATCTGCTAAAATCAGCACGGGCATTCGCTTATAAACCAAGGGGAAGGGTTGGTCAGCGTCAATCTGCTAAACCAGTCAGGGCCCAACACGTCTTTTGGGGAATCTCCATATCCATTTTGCACGTGTGCATCTCAACAGGTTTTCCATGCCCTACGAATCTGGGACTAAAACTAAATCTCTCTTCATACGCCCCAAAAGGTCAACATTGACACCTTTCTCACTCAGAAAGCAGTACATCTGAACAGGTGTTCCTCAGGCCAACGAATGTATGATTTACTTTCCACATTATTCCTGTCATTGTTTTTAAACAATAAAATATATGTCTGTTTTTACAAAGCACAATAAATTCATCCCTTTTGATAAGTCACCCGCCGCTGTCCGGGATTCAATCAACGTTTAACAGACAATCTCAGCATACTTGCCCAGCCTTACTCATGGGTTTAGGGGAACATAATCTCCCCAATGAGGAGCAATATCGCTCCTCTAGACGGTCACGTCATAAAAATATAAATATTAAGGAATCAAAATTGGAGTCAAATAAAAAAAATGGACTTCTACAGTCTCTACAAACGTTTCTATATTGTTTTTAAGGAAGCCTATTATATAGAAAGGCAATACAATACATATGCACGCATTTGAATATATACATATAAAGTTAAATAGGGCCCGGGCCAAGCCGGGCTGAACTGCTAGTATATTTATAAAAGTGAAAATGTGTGTGTGTGTGTGTGTGTGTGTGTGTGTGTGTGTATGTGTGTGTGTGTGTGTGTGTGTGTGTGTGTGTGTGTGTACATTTCCCTAACAAATAACTCTGTCAATTTTCGGTCTATAGACTCGAGATTAGATATAAGGGGTATTGAGATTTGGAAAAATCTTCTTAATTAGTTTTCGGTCAAAAATTTTACTGCCAAGGGGTAAAAGTTCAGCGCTTTAACCTTTGAAAACTCTACCAAACTCCCCCACCAATTTTGGGTCTAAACACTTGAAATTTTAAATGTAGGTTACTTGGACATGGATAAAACTTTTTAATTTGATTTGAGCAAAGAAAAAAAAATAAATAAAAATAAATAAATAAAAAATCAAGGGGTTAAAATTGGGGTCACAGTAAAAAGAAATTGACCTCTGCGGTCTCTATCAAATTACTCAGCCAATTTCTAGTCTAAACATTTGAAATTTTTATATGAAGTGTATTCAGACATAGGGCAAGCTTTTTAATCGGTTTGGGTCAAAAACTTGAGCTGCCAAGGGGTCAAATTTTGAAAGATTTGACCTTTTCGGTGTCTAACAAACTACTCAGCCAATTTTGGGTCTAAACATTTAAAATTTATCCATAGCGGGTATTCAGGCATGCGGTAAGCATTTTAATCAGTTTGGGGGCTAAAATTTGGCTGCGAAAAGGTCAAAGTTGAAAGAGTTGACCTTTGCAGATTCTACCAACTTTCTCTGTCAATTTTGGGTCTAAATACTTCAAATTTTAGATGTAGGTAACATGGACATGGGTAAAATCTTGTATTTTTATTTTAAACCAAATTAATAAATTTTAAGGGGCCAGAATTGGGGTGCAAGTTATGAAAAATTTACTTCTGCGGTTTGTACGAAATTACTCAGACAACGTTTGGTCTAAACATTTGAAATCTTACATAAAGTGTATTCAGACGTAGGGCAAGTTATGAACAGTACATAGGGACCGAGCAAAGCCGGGCTGAACTGCTAGTATATATATATATATATATATATATATATATATATATATATATATATATGATAGACTATTCCGTCGATTTCGACGTATGAGCTTCCGCCAAAACAACTACATAGCTTGGAAATCCATGATTTGTTTATAGTGGTGAAGATTTTGTGTAGGACCATCCACACTTTTAGGTATTACTGCAAAACCCTTGTCAGTGCAGATGAATTTAACAGGACAGAGTATGCAGTAGACCACAGGTTTTTATATCAGTTTCCTTCTCCTAGATACATTTCTTAACATAGACTGGGGGTGCATCTCTCCCAGTGAATAAATGCGCCTCCAGATACCAACCTGGAAATTTCTACGACTCGGCGCGCTACATACTACACCTAATCTTCCCAAATAGTCACCCATATGGTACTGGCCAGCCTCAACGTTGCTTAACTTCGGTGATCTGGCGAGAACCGGTGTGTCAACGTGATTGCCACACACACACACATACACACACACACACACACACACATACATACACACACATGTGTGCGTGTGTGTGTGTATTAGTATATTAGTATATGTATAAGTATGTAGAGCAAGAGAACATCCTGTTTCTTTATTTGTTAAAAAAAAAAAATCCGTTTCTTTTAAGTGCGAAATAACACGACAGTATAATTTTACAAGTTGAATGTCTGTAAGATTATCCAGGATCTTCTGTCAACCAATCAGCTTTCAGTTTTGGTGAAACTATAAATCTTTTCAGCTTTTAAACGAAGAATTCTTAACTTCATCGAAAGACTAGAAGGTGACGGTCACTAAGTGATTAGTGCCACGTGCTGCCAACCTGGGTGTGCTACGTTCGAATCTAGTTCATTCTGTAACGTGGCTGTTACACTCGAATCGTGTTCGTTAAAGTTAAAATGTCTCTCGCCCCCCCACGCCCTCTGGTATTGCTGTAAGGGAAAAACAAACAAAAATAAATAAATTCAACTCTTTTTTTTTTTGTTTTAACAAAAGCCATTTATTACCATTACTTTCCAAACAATGTCTGCTCCTTGTTAATTCTAACTGTTTATTTCGTCTGTCATTACAGTAACTAAACCCTGCCGTCCCAACACCAGCTTAAAAGCCTCTCGCCACCACTACGTGACCACACGTCCATCTCACCCAACCCGTTTTTCTTTCTCCTCTCCCTCGACCTCACACTGGAATTAACCAGCCATTTATTGTCTTCGACTACACAGGTCTATCTTCTCCAGCATGAACTTCGCTTCTCTCCCTTTTTCCATTTTCTTGTGATGCAAGCACGCGCACGCTTGCTAATTTGCATAGTACTGAAACAGCTGTGTTTGCTTAACACCTTCGCTAGTCATCTATCGTTCGGATGCTGTCGATACGCGCTCATACGCGCACTGTTAAAGTTCCACAAAAATCAATTCCACTCAGGATGTTAGCAACCTTCACATGATCTTTTCCGTAAGTACCCGATGTGTTTCTAGGAGGAATTGGAAGTAGAAATACACGGATAAAATAAAATAAACTGATTTGTATGAAATGAAAAACTCAAAGAGATGACGATGGCTAAATGATTAACAACACAGACTTACAACCTGAGTGTGCCAAGTTCGAATACAGTTGAATACTCTGAATCATCTCATCGAGTTTAAATGAATGAATGATGAAATCATGATAAATGAAAAAGGAGAATAATAAAAGGAGGAAAAACAGTTTTTTTTTAAAAAAGCAAGGTTAAGTGAGATTAGGAGAGAAAATGAAGAAGAAGAAGAATAAATAAAAGGGAAGAAGGGGAAAAGAAGGGGGAGATAAAAAAGATAAAGAAAGAAGAAAAAGCGCAGCTGCCATTGCACAAAAAACAGCATCCATTCTGGTCAGTTTATATATCATAAGTCAAATACAAACAGGCAAAAATTTATATATGCTAGAAACCATTATAAACATGAAACAGCCAAAGTTAAACGCATTTTCTGAAAGAGAATTGCTTCCCAACTGGCTGGAAAACCTAATCAGTATGTCCCGTATTTAAGAATTCAAGTGATCGGTCATCTCCCTCTCAATACAGACCAACCAGTCTTCTGTGCGTCATGAGTAAGTTGCTGAAATCCGTGTTAAATAGAGAAGTAGTTAAACACCTCAACAAAAATAACCTCCTTAGCGACATGCAATATGGTTTCGGTTCTGCTAGACCTACAGCAGATGTGCTACCATTTATATCATAAGATTAGCGAATCTCTCGACGGAAGCTTCCTTTCTAGGGCAATTTCTCTTGACATATCAAAGACCTTTGATAGGGTATGGCATAAAGGTCTACTCCACGAAATCTCCAGCTACGGTATAGCTGGAAAGGTATTTTCAGTTATTAAATCATTTATCTCTGATAGATTCAAAGGAGTAGTGGTTGATGGGCAGAAATCAGAATCTCACAGTATTAATGCTGGAGTCCCTCAGATGTCCATCCTGGGCCCAACTCTATTCTTGATCGACACAAATGATCTCCCAAATCACATCCTTACACAATTCATAGACATTTATGCTGACGACACTACCATCTATGGCAACACATCAAAGGCCGTAAACGACTAAGTTCTCTCTGATTCTCTCTCCTCTGATCATGGTCACATGGTGCGATGGGGAAAGAGGTGGCTGGTTAGTTTTAATGCATCTAAAACCAAGTTCCAATCTTTCTATCATCGACTCTGATTCTCGTCTGGCATCAATTGAAATGAATAGCTCTCATCTTGAGGAGACTCCACGTTTTGACAAGATTCTAGGTCTGACCTTTATTCCTGATCTGAGATGAAACACGTACATCAAATCCGTTGCCAAGGCTGCTTGAGAAATAATAGGATCATTCTACCGCTCCAGTATATAACTCACTCCTGATGCACTTCTCTACCTATATAAGAGCCAAGTACGCCCAAGGATGGAGTATTGTTGCCACATCTGGGTAGGAGCTGCTAGAAGTAGCTTATCATGACTTGACAGAGTTAAAAATAGCTTTGTAGCCTAGGAGAGGATGCCTTTTTCTCTTCCCTGCAACCTATTTCCCACAGAAGAGACGTTGCGAGCCTGTCTCTGCTTTATCGTTATTTTCATGCCAAGTGCTCGTCTGAGCTTCAATATATGCCCACCATCCTAACTTTCACGAAAAACATTCGTCTAGCTGAAACACTATTAATAATTTCTCCCCACTCTATCTGTGCCTAAACCTAAACGTAGATTTACAACTGACTGCAACATGGTCGTCTTCAAGTCCAACGCGAACAAATTCTTGATGAGCCATCCTCTTAAGTAATACAGTTTACACAAATTTCCACTTCTAACGATTACTACAACATGTTCTCTTTGACCACTGTTCACTCATTAACCCCTGTCCTCGAGTGGCATTCGGACCTTGATATATGGTTACTACTTTGTAAAAAAAAACAAACAAAACAAACAAACAAACAAAAAAACGCATATAATCGCAGATGATAGGAACTCGTAATTTCTTGAAAATTTCTAATAGTGTAGTACACAAAAGGCAATCAGTTATTTCTCAACCATCCAACAATCAGAAGATCGCATGCACGACAACCAAGAAGGTGGAACTGCTTGCCCGGCGATTCGCCTCCAACTCTACCTTAGAGCCAACAAACAACTCCCTCACAACTTTACCTATGCGGAGTGAAGCTACACTTGATAATCTGCAAATCACTCCTTCTCATGTCTGCGATATCATAAAAAACTTAGACACCCCCAAGGCTTGTGGGCCTAATCTCATCTCTGCTATACTAATTATGCTAATTAAGAAATGCTCAGCGAAGCTAGTCCCCGTACTTTCCAAACTCTACAACAAATGCCTAGCTGAATCTTGCTTCCCTAATAGTTGGAAAACTGCCTCTGTGGTATCAGTGTACAAGAATTCTGGTGAAAGAACTGATCCTCTCAATTATCGCCCTATCAGTTTCCTCCCCATATTCGCTGAAATCTTTGAGATATTAATCAAACAAGCACTAGTCCACTACCTCGCAAAATCTAATCTTCTCTCTATCAAACAGTATGGATTTAGGCAGTGTCGTTATACTGCAGATATTTTAACGATCATCTCTGAGCATATATATCATGCACTGGATAAGACGGGCGAAGCCAGGGTTTGTAGCCCTTGATATATCCAAAGCCTTTGACATGAAAGGCTGCCAATGAAAATTAAATCGTACGGTAGAACTGAGCGAATACTAAATATAATTAAATCCTTCTTAGAAGAAGGTTAGCATTCATGGACGTACATTCAAACAGCATAACATTCATACGGGAGTGTCTTGGGGGTCGATCCTTGTACAACTATTATTCCTGATATCCATTAACGACCTCCCTGATAATATTGTGTCTGAGATGGGTATATTCTCTGATGATACAACGCTCTATTTTATATACGAGGGAAGAACAGATGCACACAAATCTAAGATAATTGTAGAATCCTTAAAAAATTACCTCAAGACCGTAGTGGAATAGGGTCGTAAATGAAGAGTAACATTCAATGCTAGTACGACTAAGCTGCTCTTCTTTAACAATTACAAGAAACCTTCCCAACCACCGATATCCATCACTAGGGCTATGACAAGAGAATAGCTTTTATTTTGACTCTCGAGTATTAGGTTGATGCAAAAATAATGTCGTTGTTTGACGTTCAACTTCAAAAGATTATAACTTCTTTCATAATAAACTTTATTAATTGAAATAAGACCGGCATATTTTTTGCCAACGAGAAACAAGTTTATTTATCACATTAGCATAGAAATCCGGAGTTCTAGAAACTATGAAGTCATTAAAGGCCGATTTGGCATCATTTCGGCTTTTGAAGCATTTTTCGCGTAGTAAGTTGTCGAGGTGCGTGAAAAAGTGATAATCGGTGGGCGAGATGTTCGGTGAAGATGGTGGATGAGACAGAGTCTCGTAGCCCAATTCGTCCTACTTCTGTAGGGTTAGTTGAGCAACATGCGGACGAGTGTTGTCATGGAGGAGAATTGGTCCCTTAATATTGACCAATCTCGGGCACATACATTGGAGCTTCTGATGCAGTTCGTCAATTTGTTGGCGGTACTTCTCTACCATAATTGTTGCGCCCGGATTCAAGAAACTGTGATGGATGAGACCGATTGCAGACACCAAAACAGTAACCATAACCTTTTTTTGTGCAATTTCGGCTTCGGGAAATGTTGTGGAGCTTCTCCAGTATTCAACCATTGTGCCGAACGTCGCCGGTTATTGTAGAGGATCCACTTCTCTTCACACGTCACAATCCGCTGGAGAAATAAGTCATCTTTGTTTCGCAGTTTATGCGGCACCCATTTATCCAACTCTTTTTACTTCCCTGTTTGCTTTAAATGGCGAACAATTGTTGAGTGGTCAACAGCAACTTCTTGTGTGGTTTTGTGAGGATCGGCTTCAATTAAGGCTTTCAAATATTCGTTATCAACCGCAGTTGGCCGGCCACGACTGTCCTCATCTTCGAGGCTCTCGTCACCATTGCGAAATTGTATCATACGTTCGTTAGTGGTTCCTGGGTCAAACGCATCGTTGATATTACGAGCTGTCTCTACAGTTTTTCGGCTTAGTTTGAACTTGAACAAGAAAAACGTGCGGATATAAATTTTGTCCATGCTGTCGAAAAGCCTGCATAAAAAATAAATGAATGAAGAGACTGAGAACGGTAACAAATAACACGATTCGATAGAGCAAAACATGCGCTTCAAAATGATCTATAACATGGCTATATATATCCATAAATTAATTCAGAAATCTACATCTCTATAAAAGTGAAAATGTTTGTCTGTATGTCTGTCTGTCTGTCTGTATGTATGTCTGTGTACACTTTCCCACCAAATAATTCTGTCAATTTTCAGTCTACGGACTCGAAATTTGGCATAAAGGGTATTGAGACTGGGAAAATCTTTTTAATCGGTTTTCCGCCAGAAATTTTTCTGTTAAGGGGTCATAGTTCAACGATTTGACCTTTGAGAACTCTACCAAACTCCTCCGCCAATGTTGGGTCTAAACACTTGAAATTTTAGATATAGATTACTTGGACAGAAATCTAACTTTATAATTCTATTTGAGCCCAAAACAATAAATGCTAAGGGTTCAAAATTGGGGTCAAAGTTGAAAAAAAAATCGACGTCTGCCGTCTCTACCAACTTTTCTCTATGGTAGTTAAAGAAACCTATTATATAGAAAGACATTACCGTAGATATTCACACTTTTTAATATATACATAGGCACGTGAAAGCATGAACAGTACATAGGGCTCGACCAAAGCCGGGCTGAACTGCTAGTATTTTTATAAAAGTAGCATATGTGAGAAAACGATGTTGTTTTTGCATAATCCTAATACATATCAGTAAATAACTTATATGTTTTTAAATAGAGTGACGAGGTTCTCGATTTATATACTGTGTCTAACCGTGTCGGATATATACGCGAGAGTCAAAACAATGATAAGAATATTTTCTTGTTCATAGTCCTATCCATGACAAATAACACTCTATCTGAGAACTCTTCCTTAAAACTCCTCAGCTTAAAATTCAGAAGTTATATGAACAAATACATTGAGGACATTGCGAAGGCTGCTGCAAAGAAAGTGGGTTTCCTCTATTATGTCAGAAAATTACTCACACCTGAGAGTATCTAATATCTACGCAAAGCCATGATTCGCCCCTGCACGGAGTATTGTTTTCTCTTGGATAGGTTTAAAGACGAGTCTCCAATCTAATAGGCACCGCTTTGTCAATTAAGCTCCTGTCCCATCGCCGTAATGTTGCAGAAGGAGAAGAAGACGAAGGAGGAGGAGAAGAAGAAGTAGGAGGAGAAGAAAGAGAAGAAGAAGAAGGGGGAGGAGAAGAAGAAGAAGAAGAAGAAGAAGAAGAAGAAGAAGAAGAAGAAGAGGAGGAACAAGAACAAGGACAAGAAGAAGGAGGAGGAGGAGAAGAAGAGAAGAAGAAGAAAAAGAAGAAGAAGAAGAAGGAGAGGAAGAAGAAGAAGAAGAAGAAGAAGAAGAAGAAGAAGAAGAAGAAGAAGAAGAAGAGGAGGAACAAGAACAAGGACAAGAAGAAGGAGAAGAAGAGAAGAAGAAGAAAAAGAAGAAGAAGAAGAAGAAGGAGAGGAAGAAGAAGAAGAAGAAGAAGAAGAAGAAGAAGGAGAAGGAGAAGAAGAAGAAGAAGAAGAAGGAGAGGAAGAAGAAGGAGAGGAAGAAGAAGAAGAAGAAGGGGAAGAAGAAGAAGAAGAAGAAGAAGAAGGGGAAGAAGAAAAATAAGAAGAAAAGTCCAGTTCAAACAGACAGAAGTACATAGAAGCTAGAAGTAACGTTAAGAAAGAAATAGCGACAGCTAAGAGGGAATTTACGGAAACCACTAAAAAACGCATCGAAGCACAAAACTAGGAACTCGTGACTTCTGGAAAATCTACAACAGTGTAGTAAATAATGGACAATCAACAATTCCCCCACTAACCAACAATCACGAGGTTTTTTGCTCAGCAACCGAAAAGGCTAACATGCTTGCCAGTCGGTTTGCCTCAAACTCCACACTGGACCCTTCCAACCACCCCCTACCTCAATTTCCTATGCGGACAGACGCCACGCTAGACGATCTGAAAATCACCCCTGCTCAGGTGCATGCTATCATAAAAAACCTTGACACTTCAAAAGCATGTGGACCCGATCTCATCCCAGCTGTGCTATTAAAAGAGTGCTTAGCCGAAGTAGCTTCAGTTCTCTCCAAACTCTACAACAAATGCCTTAATGAATCTTGCTTTCCGGGCTGTTGGAAAACTGCTTCTGTGGTACCAGTATTCAAGAATTCTGGCGAAAGAACTGACCCACTAAATTATCGCCCTATTAGCCTCCTCCCACTTTTTGCCAAAATATTTGAGACTTTAATTAACCATGCTCTAGTCCAGCACCTTACACATGCTAAACTTCTGACCGACCAACAATATGGATTTAGACAAGTCCGTTCCACAGCAGACATCCTCACTGTAATCTCTGAATGCATATACCATTCACTGGACAAAGCGGGAGAGGGCAGAACGGTAGCTCTAGATATATCTAAGGCTTTTGACAGGGTATGGCATGAGGGTCTCCTCAGGAAGATTAGATCATACGGTATCACTGGTAGAATACTTAACATAATTAAATCCTTCTTAGTTAAGAGAAAAATCCAGGTTGTCCTCGACGGTCGTGCATCTAAACAACATGATATAAATGCGGGAGTGCCCCAGGAATCTATCCTTGGACATCTACTGTTCCTGATATTCATAAATGACTTCCCCGACAAAATTGCCTCTGAGATGGGTATATATGCTGATGACACCACACTCTATAGCAGGCACGACAGGAAAACAAATGAACATATATCTAAAGTAATGGGAGAAACACTAGAGGATGACCTCCAATCAGTAGTGGAATGGGGACAAAAATGGATGGTCACGTTCAATGCCGGCAAGACTAAACTGGTTTCATTCAATAATTACAAGAAACCTTCTCTACCACCTATAGCAATGGCCAACGACTCTTTATCTGAGAGTACGTCTTTCAAGCTCCTTGGCCTAACGTTCACAGGAAACATGAGTTGGAACAATTACATCAAGGGCATTGCCAGGGCCGCTGCAAGGAAGGTGGGCTCTCTCTACCGTGCTAGAAAACTACTAACACCCGAAAATATCCTGTTCTTCTATAAGGCAACCATTCGCCCATGTATGGAGTATTGCTGTCATATTTGGGCTGGTGCATCTACTACTAGTCTCTCGCTCCTTGACAGGGTTCAAAAGAGAGTCGCAAATCTGATAGGCCCTAAACTGGCATCTAAGCTTCAGCCTCTGTCCCATCGGCGAAACGTTGCATCCCTCTGCCTGTTCTACAAGTATTTTAATGGTGAATGCTCTGATGAACTGCAAGCACTTGTGCCCCCACGACGTGAACATCCTCGACAGACCCGACAAGCTGCAAAATCCCACCCCCACACTGTAGAGATCCCTAGATGTAAAAGATCTTTCTACTCCGGTAGTTTCTTTCCCAGAACCGCTAGACTTTGGAATTCCATTCCAGGTCACTGCTTCCCCAACTGGTCTGACATGCAGAAGTTCAAGTGCAACGTGAACCAACATCTTGCTGCCCAAATCCCTACATAGTTCCCCAGTAGATGTTTCCCCTGATAGTAGCCCCCTACATCAAAGTGGCAATTTGTCTTGTTTGGGGTGAAAATGTAATAAAAAAAAAAAGAAGAAGAAGGAGGAGAAGAAGAAGATGAAGAAGAAGAAGGAGGAGGAGGAGAAGAAGGGAAGAAGAAGGAGAGGAAGAAGAAGAAGAAGAAGAAGAAGAAGAAGGAGAAAAGAAAAAAAGAAGAAGAAGATGAAGAAGAAGAAGAAGGAGAAGAAGAAAAAGAAGAAAAAGAAGACGAAGGAGGAGAAGAAGAAGATGAAGAAGGAGAAGAAGAAGAAGAAGGAGAAGAAGACAAAAATGAGAAAAACGGAGAAGAAGACGAATAAGAATACAAGATAGAGTGAGATAAAGAGAGAGAAAGAGAAAGAGAAAGATATAGTAAGAAAAAAGGAAAAGACAAAGAACAATAATAAGAAACTAATTAAAGACAAAAAAAAGAAGATAAAATAGGAGAACTGTGGAATGAGAAGAAAAAGAAAAAGAAGAAAAAAGAAAAGGAGGAGGAGGATGGAAGGTGTCGTAGTAGTAGGAGGGGGAGATAATTGTTAATGAGAACAATGAAATGTTGAAAAGAAGTACATAATAATAAGATACACTTTTGATTAAGAGTAATTAGCTATGGAAACAGGCTGAACTAAATGATGGGAAATATGGAATGATAGATTCATTTTTTAATGTGAAATAAAAAAAGAAAAAAAAAAGAAACAAACAAACAAATATCTATTATAAATATTCATTCCATCGCCAGTTTTCAATTTTAATTTCTTTTTCCTATATTCGCACCTCCGTTTCTCACGCGAACACGCCCACCTTTCATCTTCATCGGCAACACACACAAACATACACACACATGCAAACACAATAACGTGTGCGATTGTGCGCTCACACGCGTACACACAAATGCAGGTACTCTCAACAAGCACACACTTACGAGAAAAAGGTCTGCACGCCAACTACCCATGCACCACCCACGCACCCTGCGTCTAAATATCGCCACGCCCACAGTTTGTACGCAAGTTAATGCGGACACGCCCCCCTTTCGCGCGCATCTCACAGAAGGGGGAACTGAAAACCGACGCCGTTTAAGATCGTCGTAGCTTTTATTGGTTCTCCCCACAAACACATAAGCTATCTGCGTTTTCACATAGATACGGTCGCTGTGTGGAGAGGAGAGACACACTTGCACGTGAGCGAGCGCGCGCCATAAACATTGTACGCCCGTGTGCACGCAGACGTGAACCACCTTTATAAATCTTTCGTCGTCTTCTTTTTCTCTTCTCCTCCTCCTCCCCTCTTCGTTTTTATACTTCTCATCTGTCCACGTCACTTAAAAAAAAAAAAAAAAAAAAAAAAAAAATAGCCGAAGTAAGATATATGCGAATGGTGTGTAAATCTGTTTGCCTGAGATGGGATACCGCTCGCCTATTTAATGAAAAAGCAAAGGTTTATCAAACAGGCATTTATCAGCTATTCTGTCAAACCCGACGGTGGTGAAGTTTACTCCTTCTGATCAGCGACTCTGACGAGAGTGACACTTTTAAAATCATCAGCTCCGTCGTCCTCACTATTTACAATAAGACGCGGGCACTTACGGCATTTGCGAAACAAAAGGTGCTCGATTATACAACGTCTCATACGTTCTTCAAGTAATCCTATCTACGCCTTTCTTTCTTCAGAAAGAGAGAGAGAGAGAGAGAGAGAGAGAGAGAGAGAGAGAGAGAGAGAGAGAGAGAGAGAGAGAGAGAGAGATTATTTTTCCTTCCTGTCGAACCCGAAAGGCTGTGCTGTGTGTCTGACTCCGATTGGACAAGTTAAGTGATGGGCTATATAAACTCACCGAGGCGATCCTCCTCATCATATTAATGTTTGATATCGCCGACAGGCACACCAACCACTTCTAACAGTAACACTTAATCCTAAAAAAACAAACAAAAAAAAAACAACAAAAAACAAACAAACAAAAAAAAACAGAAAACAAACAAATAAGCAAACAAACAAGAAACGTCTGCTGGCCTTCTAGTATTCACAGGTTCACGTCTGTCATGTGGTGGCTGAAATTCATTCTCTTGAGTTTCGGCGTCTGTTTGACTTTGTTTGCGCCGATATCCGCAGGAAGCGATCGCAAAGCTGACCCAGCGTTTAGTCGGCTCTCGCCAGGTAACCGCGTACACCCGAGATCCGAATCCTGGCAAGGCCACCAGGCCTCCGATCAGCACACAAAACAGCGAACAAATCCGCACCATGACAAGGTATCGATAACCGAGGAATACGACGAAGATGAGGAGGACGAAAAGGAAGGGCTAAGTAGCCAACCGAGGAGCATCATGTTGGGCGCTGCTAAAGAAGCCGACGGCGGTATTAAGCAGCGAGAGGTCAAGTCGGACAGCGATGAATCGAAGACCAAGGGACATGACCGACCGTCGGCCAGTGCCACATCATCGCGTCGTGCCAGCAAAGATTCCGAAACGAAGGAGGAGAGTACCAGTGAAGAAGAAGAGTATAATAGCACGGCTCCTAACATGGACTCTTTAAAGAATAAACTGCGAGAGGACGAAAGAAAACTCCGTCTTGCTCTGATCAAAGAGACTATTTTAAAACATTTGGGGTTAACTGCGGCTCCGGACATCCAAAACCCATCGATACCCCAAATCCCCACGGTACAGAGGGCGATAAATGAACATCTGATGCAGAGAGACTCCCCTTATAATTCGGGGCGGGATAAGGATTCTGATTCAGATGAGGATGGAGATACATTACGACCTTTGCAAAGGATAATGGTGTCGTTCTCGTGTAAGTAAAGAAACTTTTATTCATTTTATTTTATCTAAATCTTTAACTATCATTAACTTTCTTAAAAACAGAGAATTTTTTTTTTTCGCGGGGGGTAGGCGTTATTTTCTGTTATCCGGACAGATGGCGAAACCATTTTAAGCCGCACAGTCAAAAGATGACACGAAAACGTTGCAAGAGCCACTCCGTTTCCCGAGGCTCACCGCTTTCGCTTTACCGAAACGCAATCCCGTTACACACTCAAAAGAAACGCAAATTAAACAAAAGTCTATAAACCTGAGAAGCCTCCACTACAACTGGATTAAAAGGAACATATCTATCTTCAAGAGGAAAATATTTATTTATAATTAGCAATTGTAATAAGTATCTATCTATCTATCCTTCCTTCTCTTTCTTTCTTTCTCTCTCATTTTACACACACGCACACACACACTCATATATGTATATGTGTTTATACATATATATGTGTGTGTGTCTGTTTGTGTGTGTGTGTGTGTGTGTGTGTGTGTGTGTGTGTGTGTGTGTGTGTGTGTGTGTGTGTGTAACGTATATTTCCTCGCTTGGGCTTATCTCGCTTTAAAAAATAAAATATATCGCTGGATCCACTTCTAGAAGAGTGAGGGCGAAACCGGTCAGCTGGCCTCCCAGTTTTTCTTTTATTCATGAACATCAAAACTTGTCTTTCCTTCATAAATGCAATATACATATATATATATATATATATATATATATATATATATATATATATATATATATATATATATATCTTAAGCAACATTGAGTCTAGTCAGTACGATATGGGTGACCATTTGGAAAATCTAGGCGCTGTACCACGCCGAGTCGTAGAAATTTCCAGATTGGTATCTGGGGGCGCATTAATTCACTGGCAGAGATGCAACGCACCCCCCAGTCTTCATTAAGACATGCATCTAGGAGAATGAAATTCTGATATAAAAACCTGCGATGTATTGTATACTCTGTCATCTATCTGGCAGTCATCTGCACCGAAATGGTTAGCAGTAATCCCAAAAAGTGTGGTTGGTTCTAGACAAAGCCTCCACCAGTATAAACAAATCATCTTTGTGGATTTCGGAGCAACCTAATTGTTGTGGCGGAAGTTCGTACGTCGAAATCGACGGAAGAGTCCACACACACACACACACACACACACACACACACACACACACACACACACACACACATACATATATATATATATATATATATATATATATACGTATATATATATATATAAATATATATATATATATAAATATATATATATATATATATATATATATATATATATATATATATATATATATATATATATATATATATGCTGATGGGACGATTCCAATATTTTTTCCGATTCCGAAACAATTACCAATTCTATATTAAATTCCCAATTCCGATCCGATACAATAACCGATTCCGATTTCTATTCTTTATAAATCTCCAAATATTTAACTATAAAGTTCTTATTTTGTCAGGATTACGCTAAAAAAACACGCGTTAAATGTGCATATATTTTCTCGAAACTTAAAAAACACACTTGTGGGGGTGATTTATACCTTTCAGCGTTACTCGTATGTTAAAATTAATAAACCTTTATCATTTCATTATTTCCACCAGCAGTGGCATCGGAAAATTGGTACATATTTTTCCGATTCTAATCCCATCGGAAGTTCCGATTTTTCCGATTCCCGATTCCGATTAATCGGCCCAACACTAATATATATATATATATATATATATATATAAAAATTATAACACGGAAATTACATAATTGTCGATGCAATAATTTATTTCAACCTTATGGTATTTTCAAGCATCTAAATCAGACAATTACATTTTTGATACTGAAAAAGAAAAGAAAAATCGTGCTTCGACCCTCAAAAAACCAAAGGTGGTGGTAGTAGCAATCCACTTAATACATTTATAGAGAGGGTGGTAGGGATTTAAAAAAATAAAAATTAAAAATTAAAAATAACAAATAAAAAAATTAGATTAGACACTTATAAGCGGCAGCTCGATGTAACCATAGATACACACACACACACACACACTCACACACACACACACGCAACACATACACATACACACACACACGCCTCTAAGATGTACGTTCTGACATGTAAATGCCTTGACACGCGTTTACTAACCTAGGAAGGGGGGGGGGCGAAAGTATACGGATATATAGTGAAAGAAATAGAACAGCGCGTAATGGAAAAAAGAAGAAAAAAAAGAGGAAGAAAAGAAGAGGATACAGTGATTGAGTCATGGAAAGTAGG
>NC_136493.1:25860180-25992680 GCF_053919585.1 Euprymna scolopes
AGTTCCGATATTCCCTGCACTCTTCCAGTGGAGGTCTAATGTTCTTCCTCCCCTTGTTTCCATTGTTGCATTCCTTAGTTTTTAACGAAAATATGCACTCGTGCGCACGCGCGTTTATGTTCGATTTTGGTGGAGAAGAAGAATGTGTTAGTTTATGAAATTTCTGACAGTTGAATTTCCCTTGGGCTCATGTTATATTCTTTCTATAAGTTCAGCTCTGTTCCTGTTTCAAAAATTATCTGTGGGAGGGGGTTAGTGTTCGTTAGTTTCCGCATTCAATTTGTCCGTTCGTTGTAGAGTATCATCTTCCTCTTTTAAATTAAACTAGATCAAACTAAATATATCTCACGTTACCTACGTTGAAGCGTGGCAGCTGCGTTCCAAAATTCACAGCGATTAGTGATTTCGTTTATTAAGAATTATAGCAGTCGAAATATACAAAGAAAAGATTACGTTCCTGACTGTATATTTAATCTACTTTAATCATTAATTTCACACACACACACACACACACACACACACACACACACACACACACACACACACACACACACACACACACACATATATCCATACAATTAGCGTAAATTCTTGGAGCTAATAATAAATAAAGAATTTGTATTTACGTGTATATATATATATATTTAGTAGAAATGGTAATTAATAAAAACCTGAAGAAAGTGGTCAATACTGTTGTAGAGCAAATATGCGTTTTATTTTTTATTACCGTTTCTTTTTCCTGTTCACTTACATTTTGTTTCAGCTACGCGACTGTTTTTTAGCCGTTATGTAGCCTCCTCAGACTTTACAGAAACGAATTTTTCTGTAAAGTCTGAGGAGGCTACATAAAGGCCAAAAAACAGTCGCGTAGCTGAAACAAAATGTAACTAAACAGGAGAAAAAAAACCGTAATAAAAAATAAAACGTATATATATATATATATATATATATATATATATATATATATATATATATATATATATATATATACTAGCAGGAAGATCCGACGTTGCCCGGGATTGAATGATGATCAACGAATGTTTCACACTCCCATATTTCATATTTTTATTGTCATCGAAATCGGTGAAATAGCCCATTCCTCAATGAAATCGATTCATTGCCTGCTCTTATTGGGAATCCATCGCTATGCATCGGAAGGAAGCTTAATATACCTCCCCCCCCCGCAGTAACTCGGCCCACAATGAATTGTAGTCTACATTGCACTGTAGAGAACCTACTGTTGATTTCATGAAGTTATTTTTATATAATGCCTTGAATTAAGGTTTAAAACGCAAAAGTCAAGTATCATGGTTCAATTGTGCTCTAAATAGAAACATTTATTTCGAACGCAACCTTGTCATTTCAAAGAGTTTACTTTTGACTTTAGATGTCGGACCTTTCTGCTTGTGCGGTAATAAAACTTTTAAAATGTGTTTGTGATATTAGGCTGTATAAGGTGTTAACGTTGACCAAAATCCCCTGTCGTTTTCTTCATCGAACTTATTCGATTATCGCTTATAGATACTTATCGAAGATATTACGATACAAAGCCAATCTAAGAACACTCCCAGATGCATAAAATGTATTTGTATGGAATTTAAAAAAAAAACGTCGCCCAGTCGTTTAGGAGTCTATAGGAAACAAATACACACATACACGCACACATATACACAAATTTTCTTTTATATACTAGTAGAAATATATATATATATATATATATATATATATATATATATATATATATATATATATATATAAATATATATATATAAAGGAAGGTCCTTCCAAAGGTAATGTTTTAAGGTACGAAGACGGGGGTGATACCAATAGAACGAGCGACTTTTTGCTCCATAATATATTTTTTTTACATAGTCAACACCATTCTCAGTGCACTTTTGTTAGCGATGAACCATGGCTGTGCATGGGCGTCCAGTGAGCGCTTTGTCATGCAAGAGTCATTCCAAAAGTAAAGCCTCCTATTTTTTTTTTAGCTAAAAAAGTTATAGAGCTACAAAAAAAAAAAACGGAGGGTTCAGGGCATACTCCACGAATTACCACGCGAAACGCAGAACTTCTGTAGTCTTCAATCAGACCTGCACACACACGCACACACAGGTACACATGCGTATATATCCCCCTATATATATATATATATATATATATATATATATATATATATATATATGCAAAAATTAATTTGATAGCTATAACTTTATGATTCATAAAGTCTAATAAATGACTACATAAGTTTCCCGTTGTATTATTTTTAAAAATTACATTATCGATTTCGAGTCTGTAATTAAAATAAATCATGAAATAAGAAAATTCCATTGTCTTCAATCAGATATACTGCTTACGGTCCACACACACACACACACACACACACACATACACACACACACACACACACACACACATATATATATATATGTATACAGGGGTCCATCCTGGGCTCAACTCTCTTTCTGATCTATATTAATAATCTTCCGAACCACATCCTTACATCATTTGTAAACATCTATACTGATGACACTACTATCTATGGTAGCACATCTAAAACCGTAAACGACCAAATTCTCTCTGATTCTCTCTCCTCTGATCTTGAGCAAGTGGTACAATGGGGAAAGAGGTGGCTTGTTACTTTTAATGCATCTAAAACCAATGTTTTATCTTTACATCATCAACGCTCTGATCCGCATCTGGCATCAATTGAAATGAATGGCTCTGTCTTGGGAAGGCCTGATGTTTGGCAAGCTTCTGGGCTTGACCTTTACTCCTGATCTTAAATGGAACACATACATTAAATCTGTTGCCAAGGCCGCTGGAAAAATTGTGGGATCATTCTATTGATCCAGTAGATATATCACTGCTGATGCAATTATCTATCTATATAAGAGCCAGGTACGTCCAAGGATGGAGTACTGTTGCCACATCTGGGCAGGAGTTGCTAGAAAGGACTTGTCCTGCTTTGATAGAGTTCAAAATAGACTTCGTAGCCTCGTGGGAGATGTCCTTTTCTCTTCCCTGCAACCTCTTTCTCACAAAAGAGATGTTACGAGTTTGTCTCTATTTTATCGTTATTTTCATGGCAAGTGCTCGCCAAACTTTCACAAGAAACACCCGTCTATCACTAATTTCCCCCACTCTTTATCTGTGCCTAGACCTAAACGTAGATTCCATGAACAAAGCTTCTTTCTTAGAACTGCGCGCCTATAGAATTGTCTTTAGTTTTCCTGCTTTCCAGCTGTCTACAATATGGTAGTCTTCAAGTCTAACCCAAACAAGTTTTTGATGAGCCGTTCCATATAAGTTAACAAATTTACCGAATTTCCATTACTAACGATTACTATATTGTCCAATTTCTACTGTACACTCTTTAATCCTTATCCTCGAGTGGCCTCTTGGCCTTGATAAGTGGTGATGCATATATATATTTATATGTGTGTATGTATCTATCTTTATCTATTTATCTATCTATTAATCTATCTACCTATTTTTTTTTAATTCATTATACTTGAGTAATTTTTTAAAAGATAAAGGGAGCTAACTCTTCCCGAGCTAACACTTAATTTCATTATGATTGGGATTTATATCCGAGGACTCTTTTAAGAATAGATCTTTTTCCCTTTATGGCTGCAATCTGTATTTCATTACAGCTTGGTCTCCCAGGGATTGTTTCCAGATACGTTTTAAGATTCCTTTTCACTAAGCCAGTTGCGCCTATCACAACCGGTATAATGTCTATCTCTTTCGGATACCATATCATCTTTAAATATTTCTTGACGTCCTGATACTTGGTTATCTTTTCCTGTTTAGCTATATGAAGGCCAAAGTCATTTAGGACGGTGACATCAATAATGAGCGCAGTTTTTTTTTTCGCAGGCTTGTTCCATATCACAATGTCTGACTTGATGGCCTTGTCTATTATATATGTACCCGCTTGTAGGTCTTTGTATAGAACATTGTCACCTTTTCATTTGAGGTTATCGGTGGTGGTTCATGTTCGCATATGTTTGACGATGTGTCGAGCTGCATCTCTCCACAGATGTATTTCAGATACAGATGTATATATATATATATATATATATAAATATATATATATATATATATATATATATATATATATATATATATATATATATATATATATATATATAAAACTGAACGTGTCTGTGTCTGTGTGTCTGTGTACATTTCCCTAAACAATAACTCTGTCAATTTTTAGTCTACAGACTCGAAATTTGATATACAGGGTACTGAGATTTGGGAAAATCGATGTGATCGGGGTTCGGCCAGAAATTTCGCTGTTAATAGGTCAAATTTAAACGATTTGACCTTTGAAAACTCTACCAAACTCCTCCAACAATTTTGGGTCTAAACACTTGATATTTTAGATATTGGTTTCTTGGACATGGATTTAACTGAATAACTTGATTAGAGCCCAAAACAATAAATATTAAGGGGTCATAATAAGGGTAAAAGTTAAAAAAAAATTACCGTTTTTTTTTTTTTTTTTTTTTTGCTCAGCATAGACGTCTAAACACCCGGGCAACACCGGGCACCCATTGCTAGTATAATATAAAGCTGAACGCCTGTGTGTGTGGCTGGTCACGAATAGGCTCCTATATGGTTGACTATTATAGAAAACTGATCACATATAATGATAGAAGATGTATCGAGACACAGAAATGGGTATGTTTGATCTGGCATAATGATGATTCATTAAAATTGTGGGGTCTGCGTACGCGCCTGGTCCAGAAAGTATGGAAAAAAAATTAAAAATAACAAACGTTTACAAGTGTTTTTGATATAGATGTACATAGTAATACTTTGATAAGTATGTTTTAACTTAAATAGGGATGGTATAATAAAATTGTGAGGTCTGCGTTCGCGCCTAGCCTCCATAGAATGGAAATAGGCACAAACTTTAATAAAAACTTTTCATATCTATCTGCGTAAGTATACTTTGATAATTATGTTTCAGTTTGAAGAAATATGGTATAATAAAATTATGGGGTGTTCGTTCGCGCCTAACCTCCATAGAATGGAAATATGTCACAAAGTTTAACAAGGTTTTTTAATAGAATATTGTGATGTGTTTCTGTGTGAACAGGTATGGTATAATAAATTATGGGGTTTATCTATTTTATTTTTACTTTCATCATATTTTGCTTTGGTTTTGATGCCCCCAAATTCGAAGCTATTTCTTTACAACCCTTCCTTTTCATAACCTATGATACTTTCATAAATCAGAGTCCATTTTCTGTAGGCTGTTTTTGAACCCAGTCAACAGATGGGTACTTTTGCTAATATATATATATATATATATATATATATATATATATATATATATATATGTATGTATATATATATATGTATATATATATATATATATATATATATATATATATATATACAATACTATACCAATACACGAACATAAAATATATATATATATATTAATATATATATATATATATTAATATATATACATATATATATATATATATATATATATATATATATATATATATATATATATATATATATATATATTAATATAATGATAGTATAAATTTCCATTTTTTTCAACGTTATTCATTTTCATTTCGATACAACAGCGGAGGACCTTTTGAAATATCAAAAAATAATAAAAATAATAAAATACAAAAGTAACATCGTTTTCATGCGTCAAAAACCCCTCATAACTTTTAAATCACTATATATATATATATATATATATATATATATATATATATATATATATATATATATGGTGTGTGTGTGTGTGTGTGTGTGTGTGCAATTCAAATTATGAAAATAATATTCCGTGATCGTAAATGAAAAAAGAAAAAACAGAATTATTTATATATTCATCCATGTTTCGTCTTTCGACTTTCTTTAGATTGATTTGAAAAAAAAAAAACCAAAAAAAAAAACAAAAAAACAAAACAAAAAAAAACAATCATCTAGAGAAATCTAAAATTCTTTTTTTTTTTTATCACAAATATGTATCAATAATTCTGTTGTTGTTTTTTTCTTTTTTCACTTTATACACATATCTAATATATAAAGGGCTACAAGGCTTTCTGCTTCTATATTTTCAAACCCTATCTCTTCAGAAACTAAAAGTCGCAGAGCAGAAATGATTGGATGTTTTATAGACCGTTTTTTTAAGGATCTTTAATCGGTTAAAATAGGTTTTAAGGAGTCAAAAAAAGGTCAAAATTGTTATAGACTTTTTACATTCATCTTAGTTTATTTTTAATTTTCAATCAGTTCATGTACGTGTCACGTTGGTACAGTGGTGACGTCACCAGCTTTGGATGCAACACTTTTGCTTTTAGTTTCGAATCTAGCTGATGACATCCAAATACGTTTTTTTTTACTTTTGAAATCACAACTCTATAATAATATTCACGAAATCTGGACAAATTAAAATATCATATTTAAGCGTATTTTACAACCGGGCAAAGCCCCCTCCCCCCAGCTAAAATATATATATAAATGATTTTACTGCTATAGTTTCCTAAATGTTAATTCAATGAAACTCCGTTCAATAACAACTAGAATGGTATTATTACATCTTTTCTTTATTTATATAAACATTATTGGCTACATATGTGCATACACGTTTAGCTGTGATTTCTTACGAAACCCAAAAACATCTGGCCATTAGTCTCGACTGATTTTAAATGCAAATGTACGATTTTTTTTCAAATGTAGCAAAGTATAACATATTCATTTCGTCACAGTGATTCATGCATACAATTATCTTATTCATTTTTATTATCTCTTCTTACTCTTTCTCTCTCTCTCTCTCTCTCTCTCTCTCTCTCTCTCTCTCTATATATATATATATATATATATATATATATATATATATATATATGCTTTTATTATTTCAACCTCGCGGACTTTTACTTAAATCACTACGAGTTGTTTCGATAGGACAATAAATTATCCTGCCGATCTCGTCAGACGATCTAAACCAAAATAAATTAGAAGGAAAAAATTCTTTTAAATTATGTATGGGTATAAAAAACCAAGATGCTGGATACCCATACGTAATTTAAAAGAATTTTCCTTCTAATTTATTTTCACTTAGATCGTCTGACGAGATCGGCAGGATAATTTATTGTCCTGTCTATTGAAACAACTTGTAATGAGTTAAGTAACAATCCCCGAGGTTGAAATAATAAAAAGAACATATTTAGCTCTACCAGCGTATTGAGCACTTTTTCCCTGTTTCTTTTTTTTACCAAATATACCTCCTAATATATATATATATATATATATATGATGATTAAAAATATACATATATATATTTTTTTGTTAATCATGAAAATACAGTCTTGTTTCGTTGTATCACAACTCATCAGTGCCGCTAGACTAGAACCTCTCCAAGCCGAGGATTGAACCTAGAACCATTGCGTTGATGGTCAGCAGTTCTACCGATCGACCTACGGGAGCGGCGCCCGTAAATTATCTCGCCAAATGTCTATTTAAACAAACATCCGTCCACCACTTGTACAGTGTGTGTGTGTGTGTGCACGCGCGCGCGTGCGCGTGTGTGTGTAATTTTGTGACGATGAGCTGTGCCCATAGGCTATGTTCCTTATTAGTCGATTCAAAGGTGGCTATTTAGCAGGGTTCGGATCCTTTAGCCATCTCCTGCACTGATAATTGCGTAAGCATGAAAACACTAGTATTTGTAGGTATGAAACATATTTACTTATAATTATATACGATGGTCTTTTTGTTGTTTATTAGAACCCTTGCGTTCATTTGAAGTTGGGAAACGTTGTCATATCACTGTTGTCTCTCGTAAATCAAAATAAGGTCAAATTTTCTGGAGTTACAGCAGATCAATTATCGGAACCATCTTGCTTTTCAACGAAGCAAAAGTTATAATTAGCGACGCTTTCCGCATGAATCTTTATAATTACTGTTAATAATAAAACTTCTTTTGAAATAGTAAGTGTCTGTCAGAGTTTCCACTTCTTCTTTGTCACAGAAGAGATGCTGCTTGTCTATCTCTGCTCTAGCGTTATTTTTATAGTAGGTGCTCGACTGATCTCCAATCTATGGCCTTTACCTGTAAGTTGACCACCACAACTACTCATCTAGTTATAGCGATCCCGACAACTTCCCTCACTCTCTATTTGTACTGAAAACTAAACGAGCATTCTATGAGCAGAGTTTATTTCCTAGAATTATCCGTCTGTGGAACACAATACCGTGTGACTGCTTCCCGACTAACTATAGCATGGTCATCATCAAATCTAATGTATATAAATTTCTAAGTCATCTTAAATAATCTAGCCCTACCCACCATTACTGATCATGACTTAACCTTTATCCTAGAATGGCCTTGGTAGACGCCCCCACCCCAAGTTAAAAACAGTCAATACTCTGAAGAAATAAAAAAAAGTCTGTTTCTTCTTCTGCAAAAAAACTATCACTGTTCCCTAAATCTTTAAATAAATAAAACCAGTGTTTCTTTTCTTTTTATTTTAATTAGACTTATCTTATTCTTAATATTCATAAATGACTTCACTGATAAAATTGTCTCCGAGATGGGTATATTTGCTGCTGACATCACACTCTATAACAGACAGAATATCAAAATGAATGGACACATATCAAAGGCAATGGCAGGATCCTTAGGGGAAGACCTCCAGTCTGTAGTCGAATGAGGACTGAAATGGATTGTAACATTCAATGCTGCTAAGACTAAGCTTATTTCCTTTGATAATTGCAAGAAACCTTCTCAACCATCATAGCTAATGATGCATTACCTGAAAGTACTTCGTTCAAACTCTTCAGCTGAAGTTCTCAGGGAACATGAATTGGAACAGATACATTGAAAGCATTGCTAAGGCTGCTGCAAAGAAGGTGGGCTCTATCTATCGTGCTAGAAAGTTACTTACGCCTGACAGTATCCTGTATCTCTACAAGGCCACCATTCGGCCTCGTATGAAGAACTGTTGCCACATTTGATCTGACGCATCTGCTGGTAGTCTGTCACCCTTAGGCAGAGTTCAAAAGAAGGTCGTTAATTTAATAAGCACCGCGCTGTCAGCTAGGCTTCAATCTCTATCCCGTCGATGGAATGTTTCATCCCTCTGCCCGTTTTACAAGTCTTTTAATCCTCCGACGAATTGAATTGTCTCTATAATAATAAATACGTAATCGGTATGAATTAAAATGTCATATTTAAGTGTATCTTACGACCGGGCAACGCCGAGCGGCCTGCTAGTTATTATATAGATGTCTTACTAGAAGTTTGCAAGCGACTCATTACCAGTGATTGCTCACTGACAAAAGCAGTCGGTGCTTCCTGTAATTTGAGTTACAAGTACTGAGACTCTCACTTCTTTCCAGTTCTCTCCATTGCTTCCGGTAACCACTGCAAATGATTTTCGTTCTCGCAACAGCCGTTTACGATCAAGTTTTCACTAATAACGGCCGCTAGCTTTATCTGGAATTTAAGTGACAATAATCCTCCTCAATACTCTTCCAGTTCATACATGGTAAGTGGCTCGGTCTTTACATCCTCCCAGACCCTTCATGGCTGTTTGCTTTGATACAAATAATTGCTCATAGCGCCGCGCTTCACAGTGGGGCGGCGGAGAGGTGTCAGATTCTGGAATTTTATTACATATCTAACGGAAGTTCAAGTTCCTTTGGATTTATGCAATGTGATTTGTATATTCGAGTTGTTTTACGCATATATATTGTAAATATGGAATATTTACAAAAGAAAACACACACACACACACACACACACACACACACATATATATATATATATATATATATATATATATATATATATATATATATATATAACTCGAATTCCTTCAGCTAAAATCGAAACCGAAACCAAAACTTATGAAGAATTCGTGATAAAATTATTTGTATAAAACAAAGATGACTTGAGTGCCATCAGCTATAGTCAAAATCGAAACCAAAACTTATGAAGAATTCTCGGTAAAATTATTTATTACAAGAAATCGAAGGTCATAACAATTAAACAACAGTCAGTCGGAAGAAAAAAAGATGTAAGCCTGACACACAAAATAACACAATCTCTCCCATTCTTTTTCAAAGTTTTTCAGTATTGTTACTAGCGCTTCTTCTTCTTTTTCTTCTTCTTCTTCTTCTTCTTCTTCTTCTTCTTATTATTATTATTATTATTATTATTATTATTATTATTAATATTATTATTATGTCTCTACTAGTTTTTGCACAAGTCATTATTAGTGATTGCGCACTGATTATAATCCGTCTCTGCTTTATCGTTATTTTCATGGCAAGTGCTCGTCTGAGCTCTAATCTATGGTCCCCCCTCGCCAAACTTTCACAAGAATCCCTCGTTTAGCTGAAAACACTATCAATAATTTCCCCCACTCTTTATCTGTGTCTAAACCTAAATGTAGATTCCATGAACAAAGTTTCTTTCTTAGAACTGCACGCCTGTGGAACTGTCTTCCGTTTGCCTGCTTTTCAGCTGTCTACAATATGGTAGTCTTCAAGTCCAACGTAAACAAGGTCTTGATAAGCCGTTCCACTTAAGTCAACAAATTTACCGAATCTCCATTACTAACGATTACTATATCGTCCAATTGACTATTGTACACCCTTATCCTCGAGTGGCCTCTGGGCCTTGATAATGGTGTTGCCTATGTAAAAAAAAAAAATAACTCAAAAATTTAGTCCCCCAGATTTCCAGCTTACTCTGTCTATTTCAATAACTGTCGCAAAATTTTTTGCGTTATCACAACAGCCGTTTTCCTCTGGCAAAGATCATTGGTCTTCTTTGGAATTTGAGTGGTAATAAACACTGCGCCCTTCCAGTTGAAACCTCGTTTTGCTCTCCCCCACTGTTCTTCCCATAATCCTTGACCCTTCTTCACTTTGTTTGTGTGTATGTGTGTATGCGTAGTTTTTTTAGGAGGGAGGGAGAGAGATATCAGTTTATGGGATTTCTACAACTCTCAGTTTCTTTGTGCAGTTGTGATTTTTTTTTGTTTTGTTTTATATTATGTGTTTATTTTATTTATATAACCAACGTAGCGTTTGCAGTTTGCATGGGTTGGTTCCAGCTCCTCCAGTCTGGGTCCATATTTGTTAAGGAAGCTTTAAATAAAAAAAAAAACATAAAAATGTATGTTCCCGATGGTTGAACTTAGCAAATCGCCGGAGAAGAAAAAAACCCTCTGAAATCTAACGTTCATACAAAAACTATCAACAGAGGATAACCAGCAATGTCCACTGATCCATCTGTTTCCAGAGAAACTGTTGGACCGGTTATTTATTTATTTATTTATTTATTTTACATGGCGATCACCACTTATCAAGATCCGGAAGCCACTCGGGGATAAGGGTTATTGCGTGTACAGTAGGCACCGCCAAAATGGCCGAAAAATGAAGTTGTTGTTGTTGTTTTTTAAAACGAAATTACATTTATTAAAATCCATTATTTCTGAGTAACTTTTTTTTTCCAGAAAGATAAAACCCTGAATTTTATCATATAGAAAGCAGAATAATGTAAAACTTTTTCTACTATTTTTAATTAAATTTTAAATGTTAAATTTTCCCCAAAAGTTAACAATTTTTGTCTTGCACAAAAAACGTACATAAATATTTAAACAAAAAAAGGGTTTTGAAATAATTAATTTATTTATGTGTTGTCTAACTAAGATTTAGGATGATTTTCTAAGAGAATATGCAAAAATATTATAATATAAGTACCTGGATTTCAAATAATTCCACTTATTCATATAGGCAACCAGTTACTTCGCGTCAATCTAGAGTCTAGATCGACAATGTTTACGTTTGCATTTGATAAAAAGCAAACTATGGAAGACCCCCCCCCAAAAAAAAAAAACAGGCCAAAAAAATCTTATTTTTCAGTGACGAAAATTTCAATGTATTATTAACACTGAGGCTGGCCAGTACCAGATGGGTGACCATTTGTATGAGTTTGGTTTTTAATGTGTATGTGTGTGGGGGCCAGGCTCCCCAAAATGGGGGGGGGGGCAATTTAAAGCAGAATAAAAAAAAATATTTCAACGCGTTTGGTCCACCGTAGTCGAAAGGCGGCAAACGTTTTCAAACGGGATCGAAAAAATGATGCTATTTTTAACACAAAGGGCACAATATTTATCGATTTTTTTTGTATCGATTCTTCAAAGCATGCCCTGTTTAATAATGGTCATGCATTATTCGGATCGCTAAAAAAAAATTGCTAATTTATTTATCAAAGATTTTAAAATGGCTTTTTTCGTATAAATATCAAAAAAAATTTTTTGTTGTTTTGCTTAACTTAAATTAATTATTTTACTTAACATATTCACCGAATTTCACACTTCAAAACTCAAAAGCGGGATAATTAAACACAATCGAATTTCTGATATTCAGACATCAAAATAAGGTATGCAAACAATTTTTTTAAAAATCTATAATTCTGTCCCTTACAACAACACAATATGTTGTGTCCAGTTTCAGATGATTATTTTAAGCATATTTGTACCCCCTCAAAACAAGGGGGTTGTAAGCAATATATATATATATATATATATATATATATATATATATATATATATATATATATATATATATATATATATATAAATATCGTTTATGAAAAATAAGTACACTGTTATAAAGTTCATTCTTCTCTTAATAATCGCTGAAAATTTCGTATTGATCGGATAATTAACTGATTTTTGGTAGATTTTTAAAAAGACGGTCCGTCAAAAAGTACTTACCTGCCCCCCCCCCCAGTTTTGGCGGTGCAGTAATCAATGAGATAGTATCATAGTAATCGTTAGTATAGGAGATTTGATAAAGTGTCTTACTTAAGGGGGCGGTTCATCAGGAATTTGTTTATGTTGGACTTGAAGACATCCAAGTTCTAGTCAGGTGGTTATTTTGTACTTTTGTTAATAGAACAATAAAGGGGTCAATAAATAAATAAATAAATAAATAAATAAATGAATGTTACCAAAGGAAGATAAGTTACTCTTTTTCCTAGCTGGATATTTTTGTGTGTTTTAGCTCATTAAAAAGCTTTTTGTTTTTAAATTTAATTCAATCGAAAACTGGTGCCATAGATATCACGTTAGAAAAAAAAACAAAACAAAAAGCAAAAAAAAAAAAAAAAAACGGCGACAGGTGATCACGTGATGGTTCAAGAACCACTCAAAACTCATAATTTAAACAAAAATACAGTTAATAACTGTCACCTATCTGTTGAAAATGTTGTTTAACCATACAATCACGGGCAACGTCGGATCTCCCTGCTAGTATATAAATCACCAATCGATTGAAAACGTTATGTTTTACCAGACTTTATATTTTATCAGCTGTCTTTTTGTTTAATCCAGAGATCTAACGTGGTCATTTTTTTTTTAAAATTGTAATATGATGTCATCGGCGCCATTTGTTTTTTGATTGAAGTAAAATAAAACGTTTTAAAATAAATTAAAACGCACACAACGAAATTATCCAGACAAACATAAGAGTAACTTATCTTGTTTTTGGTATCATTTATTTGTTGTATATTTTTTTTACATCCCTTTTTTTTTTTTTCCTGTTAACTACAGTGCAAAATACCCGTTCATCCTTTTCAGGGACAAAATTATCTGAAATGAAATATCTTTCCAGAATCTATTTCATCTAATACTTATCATATCAATTATATGTTTTATAACATTGTCATAAATCTGTATTGATTCAAGTTTCTGTGCAATTTCTATTCCACCAAGAGACTTACCATTGCTATTCATGCTATTAATGATGAGACGTTTATGCTTTTACTGTTATTCATACCATCTCAAAGGATGGCAAAATACTTTTCTCCATTGCAAAAGCCGACATCGATGAAGCATCAATCAGGCTTCGTCTAACTTGTTCTACCCATTTCAAACAACTTTTTTCCTTCCTCTGTGCTCCTAAAACTAAACGCAATTTCCATGAGCAAAGTTTCTTTCCAAGAATTTAAATCTGTGGCACACATGGTTACGGGACCGCTTCTATTCCGATTATAAAATGGTCAACAATGCTCGAGCTTGATTTATAAATTTCGAATCTGTTGCTGGTGGCGCACACACACACACACACAAAGAAACACACACACACACTCAAACACTCAAACACACAAACACACACACAAACACACACATACACTCAAACACACACAAACACACACAAACACACACACAAACACACACACACAAAAACACACACACAAACACACACACAAACACACACACAAACACACACACACAAACAAACACACACACACAACAACACACACAAAAACACACACACAAACACACACACACACACGCACAAACACGCACAAACACGCACACACACAAACACACACACAAACACACACACAAACACACACACAAACACACACAAAACACACACACAAACACACACAAACACACACACACACACACACACACACACACACACACACACACACACACAAACACCCACACACACGATCAATAGAATAAAGGAAAAAGATTACGAGTAAAGTTACATTAGTCCAGCAAGAAACTGCAAGAAGACTCAACAAAATATTGTGTGGAAAGTAAGTCAACTTGCGATAGTGTTTACTATAAAGCTTCAAGTTTAACGGTAATCGGAGAAAAATATTAAATCCATAGTTAAATGTTTAGAGATTCATAAGAATCAGAATCGGAATAGGTAATTGTATGGTTGGTTGGTCGTTTTTGTTTTACGGCATATCAACCCTTTCCAGATTATTTAATGCCGAATCCAGTGATTTTGAAGAACAATTCTTTAATAGAGTATATTTGTTGTTTTTTTTTTTGTTTTTTTAAGTCGGTTTCTATTTAATTCATAGTTGGAACCCTAACAGGTACTACCACTCCGGGTCAGAGTGGACCTGGAAGCAATGGCAATTAAAGGGTGGCTCTACACTCCCCAAAGCACGCAAGCTGGGGCCTCATCATCGGATATAGTTTAGGGTCATATCCAGGACCGAGATAATTGTATCAGAATCGGGAATTTAGTACAAAATAGGTAATTGTATCGAAATCGGGAAAATATTTGAATCGGCTCATCACTACTATATATATATATATATATATATATATATATATATATATATATATATATATATATATCATCAGGCTGCTCGGCGTTGCCTGATCGTATGATCTAATTACGTATATATATATATATATATATATATATATATATATATATATATATATATATATATATATATATATATATGAATTTAGGAAAACACGTCTCTGGAAAACTCGTCTCCGGAAAACTCGTACCCGGAAGACTCGACTCCGGAAAACTCGTCCCCTTTTGCTAGGTAGGAAAACTGGTCCCTTATTGAATAAATATTGATTGAAAACACATTTTATGACCGTTCTTGAAGAATATATTGTTTTTAAAAGAGAATACACATCCCATAATATTAAAAAAAATATTTTTACTTGTTTACTGTTGTTTTAAAAAAAATTAATTAATTTTTCTAAATTTTAGTTTTCTACCTAGCTTTGAAAGTTTTTGGTCTTTCAACTTATTTTAAAGAGTGTATTTAGTTAAAAAAAAAAAAAGAAGTAATGTTGAGTGTTACTTATGAACAAAAAACGTCCGACATAAGAGGATCACGTCTTAGAAGGATAATTGCTAAAAAATAGAAAATTAAAGAAAATGTTAAGGTAGATATAGTTTTAAAACGAGCCCCCTCCCTCCAAAAGAAAATAAGTTTGTATATTTTTAGGTAATAATGCACATCCCATAATATTTTTAAAAATATTTTTACCTGTTTATTGTTTTAAAAAAATTAAATTGATTTTTCTAAGTTTTTGTTTTCTACCTAGCTTTGTAAGTTTTTGGTGTTCAAACCTATTTTAAAGAGTTTATTTAATTAAAAAAAAATAACAAGTAATGTCAGACTCGACATTACTTAGTAAATATTTTTTAATAAAAAATGTCCGAAAATTAAAGAAAATACTGAGGTAGATATAGTTTTAAAACGAGCCTCCAAAAGAAAATAAATTTGTATATTTTTAAGTACTGCACAAGTTCCCCCGAAGTGACTTTTAAACGATACCCTCCCCTCCCGATGTAAAGAATGACTTTCGAAATAATAACGTTATTATTTCAGCGCGGTACCAAAATTACATACGTGTTTTCCTTTTTGTTGTTTTGTAATAACACAAGAATTATTTAAACTGAATTAATTCTTCTAAATAAGATAATTGCTTTCTTTGATAATACGTGTTTTCTTTCTTTATTTTTGTTTCGTAATGACACAAAAAGTATTAAAACTAGAGTATTTTTTTAATAAATATTTGGTTTCGTTTTTCGTATCTTGACTTCGTAATCAAGTTTATTTTTTTAAGCAAGAGTTAAAAATAATATTAAAAAATATTATGGGGGTGCATAGTCTCTTTTAAAAATAATATCTCCTTCAAGAACGGTAATAAAATGTGTTTTCAATCGATATTTATTTAATAAGGGACCAGTTTTCCTACCTAGTAAAAAGGGGGGGGGGTTGGGTACGAGTTTTCCGGGTACGGGTTTTCCGGAGCGAGTTCTCCCGGGACGAGTTTTCCGGGCACCATATATATATATATATATATATATATATATATATATATATATATATATATATATATATATATATATATATATATATATTAATGGCCTGACAAGGCCACAGGGGAGACAACCAAGCAGAAAACCCGAAGCAAAATTCAATCTAAAGCAGCAAAATTGAAGCTGGCCTGCCAGACCACTATATAGGCACATTTCAGCATATTTTATAAGTTTTAAGATATAAGTCTTTTTTTATCAGTCTCCATATAATTTTAATCATAGAATAATATTATAATCTTTAAAAAGCCTGAAAATTTTCATATAGTTTCGTCCCATAGAACCAAAGATATGAGCATTTCAATATTCAATTTGGCTATATTCATATATTTATATTTCTCCAAAACCTCTGGTCTTGATGGAGGGGAGACTAAAACTTGCTATGGTTTATAATGGCCTGAGATAACAGCAAGGGAAAACATGATTCCAAATATTTTTCGAAATATGCCCAAATTTGCCTACATTTGTATATATAGTGTCCTGGCAAGTCAGTTTCAGTTTTGCTGCTTTTAAATGAATTTTGCTTAGAATTTTCTTTTTGTTTTGTTTTTTGCTTGGTTGTCTTCTCCTCTGTGGCCTTAGCAGTTCACTAGTATAGATACATATACCGCTTTTTTGGTAGTAGGAAGGCAGGCTCGAATCCGTACCGCAAAGAAGTAAAAGAACGGAAAAAACATGACGTCTTTTCTGCTCCGGCCACCGCCAAACAGGAAGTGACGTAGGTTTAAATTAAGGCTAGACAATCGAAAGGAGAGGATGACTTTCGAAAACATCGGCGAAAAAAGCCACTCCCTGTAGAAAAGTGCCCAGTTGAAGGTGAAGATATTAATGTTTTTAGCCATTTTTTCGATATTTGTCGTTTGAAAGGTCGGACTTCAATACAGGCACACATACCTACCTACCTACCTACCTACCTACCTACATACATACATACATACATACATACATACATACATTTATATATTGGTAACTCAAATTTTCGACCCAAACCGATTAAAAAGCTTGCCCTATCTCGGATTACCCTTTATGTCAAATTTCAAACGTTTAAACCAGAAATTGTCTGAGTAATTTGTTAGTCAATTTTTTAAAAACTTTGACCCGTATTATGGCCCCTTAATATTGATTGTTTTGGGCTCAAATCAAGTTACTAAGTTAGAGCTATATCCAAGGAACCTATATCTAAAATTTCAATTGTTTATACCCAAAATTGGCGGAGGAGTTTGGTAAAGTTCTCAAAGGTCGAATCGTGAAACTTTGACCACTTAACAGCTAAATTTCTGGCCGAAAACGGATTACAAAATTTTTTCCAAATCTCAGAACCCTGTATATCAAATTTCGAGTCTGTAGACTAAAAATTGACAGAGTTATTGTGTAGGGAAATGCACACACACACACGCACACAGACAATTTCACTAATATATATATATATATATATATATATATATATATATATATATATATATATATATATATATATATATATATACTAGCATTTCAGCCCGGCGTTGCCCGGGTGTTTGGAAGTGTATGCTGAGCAAAAAAAAAAAAACATAAAAAAACTGTAATTTTTTAACTTTGCCCCTATTATGACCCCTTAATATTTATTGTTTTGGGCTCAAATCAAGTTATTAAGTTAGATCCATGTCCAAGGAACCAATATCTAAAATGTCAAGTACTTAGACCCAAAATTGTCGGAGGAGTTTGGTAGAGTTCTCAAAGGTCAAATCGTTGAACTTTGACCCCTTACCAGCCAAATTTCTGGCCGAAACCGGATCACATAGATTTTCCCAAATCTCAGTACCCTGTATATGAAATTTTGAGTCTGTAGACTAAAAATTGACAGAGTTATTGCGTAGGGAAATGTACACACACACACACACACACACACAGACACGTTCACTTTTCTAGATATTCTAGCATGGGTGCTCGGCGTTTCCCGGGTGTTTGGAGGTGTATGCTGAAAAAAAAAGAAAAAAACGGTCAATTTTTTTTTTATTTGACCCCTATTATGACCCCTTAAAATATAATTCATTGTTTTGGGCTCAACTCAAGTTGTTAAGTTAGATCCATGTCGAACGAACCAATATCTAAAATTTCATGTGTGTAGACCTAACATTGTCGGAGGAGTTTGGTAGAGTTCTCAAAGGTCAAATCATTGAACTTTGACCCCTTAATCGCTAAATTACTGGCCGAAACCCAAATCACATAGATTTTCCCAAATCTCAGTACCCTGTATATCAAATTGAGTTATTGTGTAGGGAAATGTACACACACACACACACACACACACACACACACACACAGACACTTTCACTTTCATACTAGCATTTCCGCCTGGCGTTTCCCGGGTGTTTGGATGTGTATGTTGAGTAAAAAAAAAAAAGAAAAAAGTGGTAGTAGGAAGGCAGGCTCGAACCCGTACCGCAAAGGGGGAAAAGAACATGGTAAAATCTAACGTTTATGCTGTTACGACCACCGCCAAACCGGAAGCGACATTTTTTTAAATTAAGGCTAGACAATCTAAAGTAGAGGATAACTTTAAAAAATATCGGTGAAAAAAGTGACCCCCCCCTGTAGGAAAGTGCCTAGTTGAAGGAGAAGATATTAATGCTTTTAGCCAATTTTTCGATATTTGTCGTATGAAAGGTCCAACTTTAAAACGATACTGATCTTGATAAAATCCGTCGCCTCTATTGAAAGTTTAAGGCAGACATGCAAACAGACATATATACATACATTTATATAATGATAACTAAAAAATTTCGATCCAAACTGATGAAAAAGCTTGCCCTATCTCTGAATACCCTTTATGTAAAATTTCAAATATTTAGACCAGAAATTGTCTGAGTAATTTGGAGACCGCAGAGGTCAATTTTTTTTAACTTTGACCCCTATTATAACCCCTTAAAATTTATTGTTTGGGGTTCAAATCAAGTTATTAAGTTAGATTCATGTCCAAGGAACCTATATCTAAAATTTCAAGTACGTAGACCCAAAATTGTCGATCACATCGATTTTCCCAAATCTCAGTACCCTGTATATCAAATTTCGAGTCTTTAGACTAAAAATTGACAGAGCTATTGCGTAGGGAAATGTACACAGACACACACACATACATACACACTCAGACACGTTCACTTTTATAGATATATAGATAGATAGATAGATAAATAGATATAACTTTTGTCACTATGCGTCCGTTAAAATCGTTACGTAGTATAACTAAAGTAAACCAAACACGTATTTTGATGTTCTAACGATTCATTTGAGTTGCGAGGGGTTTTGAACTAGTGCTTTGATGTGGCAGCTAGAAAGTATTTTCTAGCTTGATTCAAAGTTTATATGCTATGGTTCATTTGTGTTCTTAAATAAAAGATAAACAATATTTCCCTGTGAAGTAACCTTTATTATTATTATTATTATTATTATTATTATTATTATTATTATTATTATTATTATTATTATTATTTTATCAAGCGGCACGTATGCATGCCACGCGTCTGATGAAAGTACCGGGAAGTCTCTTCTAAATATTACATATGTCTGTGTCTCTACGTGTCATGTCAGCTGATCTGACATTTGGCTCCTACATTGGCGCCTCGCTGTCTCCATGGTCCATATCACACAAAACTTCAAAGTATACGAACGAAAACACGTAGCCAACCTAAAAATGCAGTCTAATAATAAATAATATGAGCGACACTTTCTCTGTTTGCAAGTCTGTCCGTATTTTGAATTTTGTATTGGATGATGTGTCAATGTATAGTTTTTAAATAAATAAGTTTACCTATAATTTATTCATACCAATAAAATTGTGGAGTCTGCGTTCGCGCTTGATATATATATATATATATATATATATATACATATATATATATGTATATAAATAAGGGGGTATCCACCAGCAATTTGTATTTTTTAACATTATTTTATTATTCCGTGTCTTGGCTTTTCATTGAGAATTATATTTAGATCATTGTAATAATGTTTTTAAACCATTGAAATCGTTTTTAACGCGTTTCAGACGTTCTGGGAAGCGTCCTTGTCAGAAATTATTTTCAAATGTGTTGGAGATATAAAAATAGCATTTTCGTAGTTCATTTGAAGTGTTTCCAAGGGGTGGAAGCGTGTAAGTGTCTACTATTCATTGGAATGTTCAATTTTTATTACTCTTTTACTGGGCTTTTCGAGGCCGCTGACCTCAGCTGTGGTCACTCCTGTGTTGTGTTTCTCTCTCTCACTCTCTCTTTCTGCTTGTGTTTTTTCTTTTCCTTTAGGGTACGGTGTGTGTGTGTGTTTTCTTTTATTGGTTTTAGAATGTGTGTACTGTTTTATAGTATTATGCGGTTATATATATATATATATATATATATATATATATATATATATATATATATATATATATATATAATAAATTCCACAGCCAAACAACGTCGCAGCTCACAAGAGCCATGTCAGTCAACGAACCGGAAGTCCAAGACTCGAGTTTCGCCCTCATTTGGGCTCATCAGTTAGATCTAACTGATGAGCCCAAATGAGGGCGAAACTCGAGTCTTGGACGTCCGGTTCGTTGACTGTCATGGCTCTTGTGAGCTGCGACGTTGTTTGGCTGTGGAATTTATTATACAATCTCTCACATTCTGAAAATCCTAATATATATATATATATATATATATATATATATATATATATATATATAAACGAAGTAGTTTTACTTTAAATTTATCTACATTAATAATTTTGTGAGATCTGTTTAGGTTCTGGGGTTAGTCCATTTATGATATAAGGTGGACTTTCTCTGATGCGAGACAGGAGAATCTGGTGTGTGTGTGTGTGTGTGTGTGAGAGAGAGAGAGAGAAAGAAAGAGAGAGAGAGAGAGAGAGAGAGCCACGCAAGGAACTCGATCAGATAGATAGATAGATAGACAGACAGACAGACAGACAGATAGATAGATAGATAGATAGATAAATTCTCTGTTTGTATGTCTTCCCAGATATACAAACGATTGCAACTCATGAGGAAATACACTATATGATATTCTCATTTTATAGTTTGTTGTCTCGATTTCTGCGAAAATATTATATGCATGTTCGATTATGTAAACTGATAATCAAGAAGTTTAAATAATTAAGTTAATTAATTTTGACATTGATTTTATTGGTATATGACCATAACCGGAATTTTAATATATTAAAACTTTTGGTTTAAAAAATATTAATAAGCCACAGGAACACGATATAGATATATAAGAAGTTTGATATCGTCATTTTCCTGTACCACTTATGGTTTTTGCTTATACGACTTCTCAATGTGGTCTAAATTATAGCGTTTTCATATATTCTAGTGTAGGACCTGGGCTACTTTATCATATCTCCATTTGTTATATTAACGTTAAGCAATCATAGGTAATTCTAATATAATATCCGCTAATATTTCTTCCCTTTCACTACACATCTTGCACGTACGTAATTCTGCAGTTTTGGACAATCTAGTGCGATTAGCTTGTTCCTAGACTGTTCTCAATAAATCTTGTATGATTTCCTTTGACAAACCAATTTCAACTGCCATTATCTCTAAATTTCTTAAAGAATACACTGTGTAGTCTCTTTCCAAATAATTTACCCTTCTCTCGTGATACCTTTTTTTTTACATGGTAGTCACCACTTATCAAGGTCTGGAAGCCACTCGGGGATAAGGGTTATTGCGGGTACAGTAATCAATGGGATAATATCGCGTAAATCGTTAGTAATGGAGATTTGATAAAGTGTCTTACTTAAGGAGGCGGTTTATCAGAAATTTGTTTATGTTGGACATGAAGACATCCGAGTTGTAGTCAGGTGGGAAACAGGCAAACGGAAGAGAGTTCCACAAGCGTGCATTTCTAAGAAAGAAGCTTTGTTCATGGAATCCACGTTTTGATTTAGGCACAGATAAAGAATGGGAAAATTATTGATAGTAGTTTCAGCTAGACGGGCGTTTTTCATGAAAGATTGGCGAGGGGGACCAGAGATTGGAGTTCAGAGGAGCACTTACCATGGAAATAACGATAAAACACAAACAGGTTCGCAAGGTCTCTTCTGTAGGAGAGAGGTTGCAGGGAAGAGAAAAGGGCATCTCCCACTAAGATACGAAGTCTATTTTGTACTCTGTCAAGGCAGGATAGGCTGGTTTTAGCAGCTCCTGCCCAGATGTGGCAGCAGTATTCCATCCTTGCATGTACTTAGCTTTTGTATAGAGAATTGCATCAGCAGTGAGATATCTTCTGGAGCGGTAGAAGGATCCCACCATTTTTCCAGCGACTTTGGCAACAGACTTGATGTACGTGTTCCACCTCAGATCAGGAGTAAAGATCAAACACAGAAGCTTGTCAAAACATGGAGCCTCCCCAAGACGGGAGCCATCCATTTCAATTGATGCCAGATGGGGATCGGAGCGTTGATGATGTTCAGACAGGATGCATTAAAAGTAACCAGCCACCTCTTCCCCCACTGTACCACGCGCTCAAGATCAGAGGAGAGAGAATCAGAGAGAACTTTGTCATTTACGGCCTTTGATGTGTTGCCATAGATGGTCTTGTCATCAGCATAGATGTCAACGAATAAATTAAGTATGTGTGTTGGGAGATCATTGATGTAGATCAGGAAGAAAGTTGGGCCCAGGTGGACCCCTGAGGGACTTCAGCATTAATACTGAGGTCCTCTGATTTTTGCCCATCAACCACTACTCTTATGAGCCTATCAGAGAAAAATGATTGAATAATTGAGAAAACATTTCCAGTTATATTGTTATAGTGTGCCACACCTTATCGAAAGCCTTTGTCAAGAGCAATTGCCCTAGAAATTAAGGTCCTGGATATGACCTAAAACTATATCCGATGGTGAGGCCCGACCTTGCGGGTTTTGGGGAATGTGGAGCCACCCTTTAATTGCCATTGCTCCCAGGTCCACTCTGACCCGGAGTGGTAGTACCTGTTAGAGTCCCAACTATGGGTTGAATAGAATCTGACTTTAAAAAAAGATGCTCCATTAAAAATCGTTCCTCAAAATAACTAGATTCGGCATTAAATAACCTGAAAAAGGTTGATATGCCGTAAAACAAAAACAACCAACCAACCAACCAACCAACCAACCAACCAACCAACCAACCTAGAAATTAAGCCTTTGTCGAGAGATTCACTAATCCTATGAGATATAACCGTTAGCACATCTGCTGTAGATCTAGCAAAACGGAAACCATATTGCATGTCACTAAGAAGGTTATTTCTGCTGTGGTGGTTGACTACTTCTTTATTTAATATGGATTCCAGCAACTTACTCATGACACGCAGGAGACTTATTGGTCTGTACTGAGAAGGAGATGACTTATCCCCCGAGTTCTTAAATACCGGGCATACTGGAATCAAGGTTTTTGATTAGCTTGACGACATCAAGTACAGATATTTGTATGTCGCATAACGTGTTGTTTGTTATAGGAGGAAATATGTGGAGTTGACGACCTTCGTCGTATTGGGTAAAATTAACTGCAAAGTTCTTGGCAAATAGTTTGGCCTTGTCTGATGCTGACGAGATGACCTCAGGTCCATTGATGATGGTTGGAACTTTTTCACCCCAGTTCTTAGTATTTTTCCCTTTCCACTTTACGAAGAAGAGTTTCAATAGATTCAGAAATATATTTTTTGTTAAACTTATTAACCCTTATCCTCGATGGCCTCTTGGCCTTGATAATGTGGTGATGCCTGTGTAAAAAAACAACAACAAAACTTCCTTCTAAATTTACCACATCTGCAACGCTAAGTAAGCCTCTAAATTAACATATAGAAACTAAACTCAGTTAGCATGAAAAACAACGGCCAACCTCCCCAAACCATTCATATTTATGTCTTCTTCTTCTTCTTCTTCTTCTTCTTCTTCTTCTTCTTCTTCTTCTTCTTCTTGTAATAATGCTCCTTAAGAAACCTTTCTCACCTTTTGCCTTCAGTGACCTTTTATGACACCTTAAGTGTAACTGCTATTCAAAACACCTTGTTCGGGTCATTGGTTTATTGTCGCGTAAATCCAGTTCAGCAATTTAAAAGCAGCGCTCGCTTCTAACCAAAGGTAGAGGTCCCGCTTGATATGGCGATTGCCCTTCATACAGCTCTGAATATTCACAGGGTAGTGACACTTGACATACTGACCTTAAACGATTACCGCTTACACCTATTAAGATGCGGAATTAGTTTCTTAGCAAGACCGGAGGTAATTTTTAATAGCTTCTAACTCCGTTATATATATATATATATATATATATATATATATATATATATATATATATATATATATATATATATATATATATATATATATATATAAGAAAGAAAATTAAAACTGTAAGTTGATTTATTCTTCGACTGAATACTCCAAAAAAAAAAAAAAAACAATTTACAAAATCCTTATTCCGCGGTGTTTCAAAGAATGCTATTCTTGCTATTCTTATCATCAGAGGACAGAAAGAAATCAGCAAATTATATTTGTAGCAATGTTAGAATTTGCTGGTTATGGCATTAAATGAAACAGCAATTTATTATAGTCATAAAAGATTTACATATCCTTTAAAAACAACGAGTGAAAAAATGTAAAAAAAAATAATAAAAACAAACCGGGCATAACATTGCTGCTTAAATGAAGATTCTTTCAAGATAATCCGAAAGGCGAAAATAATTATTTAGAAAGAATCAAATCCAAATTTTAATCCAGTTGAATATAATTAGTCCGGTTGAAATTATGGAAATTTTTTTTGTATAGTGCAGTAGTTCAAAAATAGGTTGATCCACAGTTGAGTGGATTAGAAAAATAAAATGGACAGAAAAAAAAAACATGTCATCTTCCATCGCTGGCTTAACTAGAATCACTCCCCCCCCACACACACACGCACGCACACACACACACACACACACACACACGCGCGCGCGCACGCGCGTGTGTGTAATTGGTATTGAACAGCAACAGTTTCTCATTATTTTACGAAGTATTTATTGCTGTATTTTACAATATATTTCATGTATGTATCTTATAAGATATTTCAAACTTTACTGGTTGGGCAGACGAAACTGTTGCATCGTATGGGCCTCTTTCCACATTCTCAGATGTTCGCGTCAGTTTTGTAGTCCCGTCTGTTTATAATAACTTTTAATTGCCCCATTTCTATTCTTAAGTGGTTGGGGGTTTTCCACTGGAGTCAGGGTATTTCTAAACTGGAAGGGAGGGCCTTAGAAAAGGGAGATTTACATGTCAGTAAGCTCTCTGATCCACAGCTGTAGTCTGGTCTCGTTCCAGTATGTTGTTAGGGATTCGCCATGTTTGGGAAAGCTTTTCCTTGATTTTAGTCGTTGAACCGTTGGTTCATACCCATGAAGATAATGGCGTTCATCTAAATAGATGCTACTACGTTTGTACAAGGATGAGCTCAATTTCACATTTCTCAATTAATATTATAGCTAATACTTTTATTGTTTGTTCACAGACTTATTTAGATAATGTATTACTATTTTATCATCGCATATTCTTGCTTTTAAGCGGTTGAATTTTTTTCCACTGGATCTCGGGTGTCTCTGAACCAGGAGGGAGGGAAGGTATCGAAAGAGGAAATTATCATGTCAGTAAGAGGTCATACCAACTTTTAATCGCACAATTTCTGTTCTAAGGTGGTTAGGGTTTTGTTGGCTAATACTTTTTGAAATCCAACGATATTTGTTAAAATTAAATTCAGTCATGTTTGGCTTGGCCACCGAGTTTCATGCACAAATACCCAATAGTCTTTGCGCTTCCATCGTCCACACCTCGATACGATATGCAAAGTTGTCAATAATTTCAAGGCACTTTTCTGCATTGTCTTGATTTGTGCTGTTATGCCTTCTTCCATTCGAGAATAATCTTTTGATGTACATAATCTTTCAGATAAAAATCTGGAGGTAGTGGTCTGGTGAGTGTGAAGCCCATTCAGAAATCAAAATGTGTATCACACACACACACACACACACACACACACACACACACACACACACACACACACACACGCGCGCACACACACACACGCGCACGCACGCACACACACACACACGTATATATAGAAAAAAAATATATATATATATTGTTTTTCCAAATCATAACAATAAGTCTGACGAAGTTGCTGGATCGTGAATACGGTCCGGTAACAGAAACATGTGTAACTAAAACAGATAATAATAATAATAATAATAATAATAATAATAATAATAATAATATATATATATATATCTGTGGAAATATACTTTATTTCCTTATAATATATACCAATCCTTATTTAAGAAGCTCAATGTAATTACAGAGCTTTTAATGAATGAATTACAAAAGTCTATATCCCAAATTTCATGATGTTGACCATCTTACAATTTCTTTTCTTTAATTCAGTTGACATTTACATTCTTGACAGTATCTGTTTCGTAGCATAAAATCAATCACTTAATTATTATAGCAATCAGTGAATCTATTATGCTCTTAACTCATCAGAAGAAATAGCAACACTCAATCCATGAAAAGTAGATAAAGTGTGTTTTACCATGAGTAAAAATTCGAAAATTGGAAGAGAAGCCGTAAATACCTTGTTTACATTACGCCATTTTGAATTCATGAGTTTTGTCATTTCATTATATATATATATATATATATATATATATATATATATATATATATATATATATATATATATACTTATTTTTCCAATATAAAGAAATCTCCCTGCAGGCGATTATTCTTCACTCTGACCAATCAGCTTGCAGGTCGCATTGATTTCATTTATCCTTCGAAAAACTGCTACATTTTATTTAGGAATTATTGTCAGTCAGGATAGAGTACTCCGAAAGCAACACTGAAATACATTTTGTCGCCTCATTCTCATGTCCTTTTGTAACGTTATGCAACACGTTGTAGCTTCAGTCACAAAGTAGACAAAGAATAAGAAAGAACACCAACTCGCTTTTTCCCGTTCTGCTTCCACGCGTGACTTCTCGTCACAGCTGCGACATCACCCATGTCTTTAACGTGCTCTTGAACGTCATCGACGTCTCTGACATGATCATCTTCATTAACGTGTTCTTTTTCATTATCGGTGACGTCATTTCCCATGTATTTGCATCCACGCGTCGGTGCTCTATTACACTTGTCAACTAAACGCTCAAGCATCGACTATCTTCACCTGAAGATAACTGCCGACAGAGTTTCGACAGCCCAGTGAATTTTGTATCTTTCGTTTCTTCACTAGGACACTGTCCAACTTTCCTCCATCTATACGGGATGGTGTAAGTAAAATTAGAAAAACAAACAAACTATTTTTGCTGTTGTTATATAAAGAAAGGTTTTGTTTTTCATTTTTTTTTTTTTACGGTTTTCGATACATACTGTGTATCCTATTTATATAAATGTCCTTGCAGCCATTCAAACGAACCGGCTGAAGTGTACAGAATTGACACACCACGTTAAACCCACTGTCCATCCTTCACGTGACTATTTCGTCTGACCACGGCTGTCCAAATCTTCTAAACGATCTTCAAACAAGTAAGGATCAATGATTTCACGTTTTGATGTGACGCCATGCATTTCACTTGAAATGCAGGTGGGTTTTGTGGTCAAGGCAGTATCAAAAGAGGAGTGCGTCACGTCGTATCCAAGTGTGATTATCATTATACAACGCTAAAATTAAAAAAAAAAATCTGTTGGGTATTCATAGGTAGAACTAGGTGGACACGACAGGCATTAAGCAAATCTGGTTGGATAGTAGAAAGAATTGTTGATTAGCAGTAAGAATAGTGAATATCATTAACAATCTCATGAGTGGTATTTTGAGAAAGTCAGCCAATAGTTTTCTATTTTACTTCATATCGACCTTTTTACCATCTGTACTAGATATGATTGGGTTTACAAACACGCGCGCGCACACACACACACACACACACACACACATATATATAACTACTTCATTTACTCACATAAATTAAAATACGAAAGTATAAATTTATACGTAAACTTTAAGTATTTACTTCAACAGTGCTCAATACGTAGGTAGAGCTAGTTAGTAAGTTATAAAATATATATGGCGATTAAGCTATACTGAATATTCGGCGTTTCATCCACTCTAGGATTCTTCAGTGGATGAAACGCGGAATATTCAGTGTAGTTTAATCGCCATATATATTTTATAACTTACTATATATATATATATATATATACTAGCAAAAGTACCCGTCGTTGAGTGGGTTCAAAAACAGTCTACTTAAAATGGACTCTGATCTATTAAAGTATGCTAGGTTATGAAAAGGAAGGGTTGTAAATTTGGGTTGAAAGCCAAATATGATGAAAATAAAAATAAAATAGATAAACCACATAATTTATTATACCATACCTGTTCACACTGAAAAACATATCACAATATTCTATGGATCTATATTAAAAAACCTTGTTAAACTTTGTGACATATTTCCATTCTATGAAGGTCAGGCGCGAACGAACACTCCATAATTTTATTATACCATATTTCTTCAAACTGAAACATAATTATCAAAGTATACTTACGCAGATAGATATGAAAAGCCTTTATTAAATTTTGTGCATATTTCCATTCTATGGAGGCCAGGCGCAAACGCAGACCCCACAATTTTAATATACCATCCCTATTTAAGTTTAAACATACTTATCAAAATATTCTTATGTGCATCTATATAAAAACACTTGTAAACGTTTTTTTTTTTTTAATTTTTTATTTCCATACTTTGTGGAGCAGGCACGAACGCAGACCTTACAATTTAAATGAACCACCGTTCTGCCAGATCAAACATACCCCTTCCTGTGTCTCGATACATCTTCTATCATTATATGTGATCAGTTTTTTAAAATAGTTCACCATATAGGAGCCTATTCGTGATCACACACACACACACACACACACACACACATTCAGCTTTATATATATATATATATATATATTGGTGAGGGGGCGCTCGGCGTTGCCCGGTCGTAAAATACGCTTAAATATGATATTTTAATTTGTCCAGATTTCGTATGTATTGTTATCATAGAGTCGTGATTTCTAAAGTTTTAAAAAAGTATTTGGGTATTATTAGCTAGAATCGAAACCGAAAGCAAACCTGTAACATTGAAAGCTGGTGACGTTACCATTGTACCAACGTGACATGCACATAAACTGTATAACATAATGTATAACGGTTTCTTTCAATTTTGACCCATTTTTGATCCCTTAAAAACTATTTTACACGGCTAAAAATCCATAAAAAAACGATCCATAAAAAATCCAATCATTTGAGGCCTTTAGAGCCACTCTGCGACTTTTAGTTTCGGTAGAGATAGAGTTTGAAAATATGGAGACAGACAAACATATAGCTGTTTATATATATATATATATATATATATATATATATATATATATATATATATATATATATATATATATATATATGTGTGTGTGTGTGTGTGTGTGTGTGTCACTTGATAAGGAAAACCGAGAATTAATAAAATAGTAATCAACGTTTCGTCCTTATTTCAGGGGACATCCTCAGGATTTCGCAGGAAAAATGTTGAAGAAAACGATTACAGACCACATGCGAGTGAAAAAGGAAAAAATTCTAAAATCCTTCCCATTCTGGGCAGAATCTATCAATGTGTGTCTGGAAAGGTTGGGTTATTCTATGCATATATATATATATATATATATATATATATATATATATATATATATATATATATATATATATATATATATATATATATGCATTAAAACGTTATTTATATATACATATGTACATGCACATTTACTGAATCGATTTAAAAAAAATTTTTTTAAATTTATTTTGTTGAAATTATATAAGGAGAGACGGTTAAGGATATATAGACTGATTACCGAATATCTGTTACCATATTTTTCCTCTCTGATTATTATATTTACTGCCAGAAAACTGACCGTGTATAATGAAAATATGTTTATTAGAGTTTAGTTATTTGTTTTCTTTTATTGTTGGTTTGTTTTCTGCAAAAAAGGTATTTTTTAACCGTATAATTGTTAGGTGTAAGTACAATGGTTTCTTATGAGTTTTGTTTCGTTTTTTGTATTGTTTTCTTTGTTGTTGCTTTTTACCAAATGGAATGTCGTCTCATTCCATATCGATAGCGTAGTAGTAATTGGGCTAATGAAACTCCCAGAAATTCAATGTATAGAAATAAAAAATGAATAAGTAAGTAATCCGAAAATAAGAAGTCAGCCTACTATCACGTAAAAATCACTGCAAACATAATAGAAGGAAAAATACAGTAAATAAAATATAAAATTCGAGTTATCGGTTCAATATGTGAAGAATGCTCGCGGCTGACTGTTTGAGTTTGTTTTAAAACCTGGAATCCAAGTTTACTTCGTTTCGTTTAAGTAACCCTAACCCCAGACCCCCCCTAAAAAAAAGAAAAAAAAATAGAAAAAAAGGGGGAAAAAGAGAAAAATGGCATAAGTAGAATAGCTGTAGTGGAAAGTTGCGTTTCATTTAAGCAACTAAGAGCGCAAACCGGTGTTTCCTCGTAAATTCCCCTGTGGACATATCCGAAACGGTGTTAAGTGGTCGCGGGGGGAGTATGAATGTAATAGAGAGAAAAGATTTTACCACTTCTATTGACTGTTACTGATTTTGGCTGTGAACTCTCAGCAGAAAAATATAGGGAGCTAAGATTATCGAGGAAGTGGATAGGTAATAGGCCTATACCACACCAGAGATATTGTGCTGCAGTCCGTGCATATTACAATCGCATGAAATGTCTTGATTTTTAATCCTATTAAGGTCAAACTCAGAGGTGAAAAATGAGTTCATTTTATTTATATAGAGATAATAGGGGCTAAATTGTAGAAACCCTTTCTTTGCGTGATGGTGCTAGTATTTGAAATAAGTGCTGATTCTAGAAGTCTTTGTTTAGCTCTATCTACAACGAACTTGATAATTTTTGCATGATTAAAGTTAAACGAGTGATCATGTTTAACACAATGGAAAAAAAGTGCATTTAAGGAGTTTCCATTCTTTATGTCTCTTTTATGTTCATTAATTAATTAGAAATAAAATTTACGTTGTGTTTCTCCTATATATGTTTGGTGGCAATCATTAGAAGGGATAGAGTATATGTCGGCGTTGATGTGGCGGTTTTGGGGGAATGCTTAGTGGTGTTTAATGTTTGTTTTATTGTTGAAGAGGTTGTTTATATCATATATATACGAAGTCTATTAGTATGAGTACGGATAAAGAGATATCTGTTTAGTAGGGAGGTATCTGTTGTTTTATATTTCTGTTTATTTATATTAGAATATATTTTCGTGTTTTTTTTTCTTCGCGTTAGAAATGAAATAAGTCGGATATTGTAATGTTCGTGATATGTTGAATTTCATCATCAACATATTGGGGACTACATATTCTAAAGGCACGTAAGAAAAAAAAAACAATGATCATGCCAGTTTTTATTCTATCATTGTGGTGCGAGTAGTAGTGAATGTAATCGTTTTTATGTGTGTGTTTTTTTGAAACTCAGATCGTTTTCTGATCTGATGATAAGTATATCTAGAAAAGCTAGGGAGTTGTCTTGTTCGGATTCGTTTTGATAATTTTTGGATGGTTCAACTGAATTTAATGTATTTTTGAGTTGTTCTATTTGTGCGTTTATGGGAAGAAAAATAAAGGATATATCTGAAGTATGTGGAGTTTTTAGGTAATCTGAATTTGAAAGAGTTGGTTTCTAGGAATTCTAAAAATAAAGGGAGTCCGAATTTTTGTCTGTAATGGGAATTATTGAATTGGAAATAGGTTCTATCAGTGATAAGTTTTATTATTTGTATTAATGCGTCCGGGAAAAGGTACATCGATGCTAATTTTGTTTATGTGTTTGTGGAGTAGAGTAAGGCATTTTTTCATAGGGATATTGGTGTACAGGGAAACTATATCTAGAATGTGCATAGTTTTGTTTCGTATGTCAATATTTTTTGTTTTGTTCAGAAGGTGGCCAGAGTTTTTAATATGTGATGTGCTAATGGTGTCCACTAGTGAAGTTAGAATATGGGCAATGTCTCGTACTATCTTATGAGTGGCACTGCCGATGTTAGAGACTATGGGTCGTATAGGGATGTTTTCTTTATGTGTTTTGGGGAGGCCGTATAATACAGGGCTAGTGGGGTGGTATTCGATGTAAACTGTCCATTTTTTTATCGTTTTTGATAAGTTTTTTTTTTATAGATTTATTGAATGTTTCAATATCTCTACGTATGGATTTTAAGTCTGTCGGAGCATATGTATCTCCGTCTGATAGTAGTGTGTGCAATTTCTCTAAATATATATTTTTATCTGTGATTACTGTCCCACCCCTTCATCTGCTTGTGAAATGATGATGTCTTTATTTTTTGTTAGAAGTTTTAAGGAATCAATGTATCTCTTAGATAGTGCTGATTCTTGAGGTTGGGTAGTCGTTAATGGTATTATCCCTTGTATGAAGCCCTTTGTGAAATCTGAGTCATCTTGTCTATAATTTTTTAGGGTTGTGTTTGTGGTGATGTTTGAATGTTTGCCGGTAGCGAATTTTAGACCGAAGCTAAGAGCTTCAGTTTCAATGCCCGAGAGTGGTTTTGAAGTAAGATTTAAAATAAGATCTGGGCGTCCCAAAGTTTTCCATTTGCTGTTTTTGATTAATTGATAAAGTTTGTTTTCCAGTTTAAGAGTATGACGGGTGTTAAACTTTTTGATGATTTGTTGATGTTCTTAATTGAGCTGGATGTTTTCTTGTAATTTTGTTGATAGTCAGTGATTAATGTTCTGGCTTTTCGAAAGAGGTGAGAGCTCCGGTGTTTTTCTGGAAAAATGTATTGAAGAAAAGGTCATACCCACATGCATACCCAGATTCTTTAAAGCCCCAGACCATATTTTCCCGGAGCATATTGAAAAATACCTTATATCATCTGGAATACTTCTAAAATACCGGAGCTCTTATATCTTTCGAAAAGCCAGAACATTAATTAACATTAATTTTGTTGATGGTCCGTTTTAAATTTGAGTAACTCATTGCCAATTATTCCTCGTCACAATTTTATTGTAGCACGGAAAAGTCACTAAAGAAAACACAGACACGGATATGGGTTAGAAAGGTTAATTTGAATTGAACAAACCAGAATGTACAGAAAGCAACAGTCGTGGCACGTAACGCTAAGATGACATGCTACGAAAGTACACAAGTCACACGAGAGTCTGTATCTTTCGATTTATTTATACAGTTCGAAAGAATTTATATCTTTTACATGGATGTGTCTCAACAACACTAAAAAAAATTAAAACTATACAATATATCAGATGATGTGTGCAGAATAGTAGACTTCGATAGTATGGCCAAGTTGAAAAAAGCGACGATTCTTGAGTTAGTGGATGTAGCGCAGTTGAGGTAGAAGGTTGAGTTCACAGGGGAAAACCAAAGAAAACGTGGGGGGGGGATGGTAAGAATGGATTCGAGAGAAAGTGAGAGCAATAAAAACCTGACAAGAAAGTAATCAAATACAATGGGTAGCAAAAGTATTTCGTACGTTTGTTTTTTTCGTCTTTCTCAAAATATGTCAAGCGAATTTGAATAAAATTTACACTCAATTTTTAAACAAATATTATCTATCTAAAAATAAAACAGAAAAGAAGATATACTTAGTTGACAAATATTTATTCACGAAAAATCAGATTACCCATATGCAAGAGTATTTAGCAAAATATATCAAGCGAATTTGAATAAAATTTACACTCAATTTTTAAACAAATATTATCTATCTAAAAATAAAACAGAAAATAAGATATACTTAGTTGACAAATATTTATTCACGAAAAATCAGATTACCCATATGCAAGAGTATTTAGCAAAATATATCAAGCGAATTTGAATAAAATTTACACTCAATTTTTAAACAAATATTATCTATCTAAAAATAAATCAGAAAAGAAGATATACTTAGTTGACAAATATTTATTCACGAAAAATCAGATTACCCATATGCAAGAGTATTTAGCAAAATATATCAAGCGAATTTGAATAAAATTTACACTCAATTTTTAAACAAATATTATCTATCTAAAAATAAAACAGAAAAGGAAATATACTTAGTTGACAAATATTTATTCACGAAAAATCAGATTACCAATATGCAAGAGTATTTAGCAAAATATATCAAGCGAATTTGAATAAAATTTACACTCAATTTTTAAACAAATATTATCTATCTAAAAATAAATCAGAAAAGAAGATATACTTAGTTGACAAATATTTATTCACGAAAAATCAGATTACCCATATGCAAGAGTATTTAGCAAAATATATCAAGCGAATTTGAATAAAATTTACACTCAATTTTATAACAAATATTATCTATCTAAAAATAAAACAGAAAAGGAAATATACTTAGTTGACAAATATTTATTCATGAAAAATCAGATTACCCATATGCAAGAGTATTTAGCAAAATATATCAAGCGAATTTGAATAAAATTTACACTCAATTTTATAACAAATATTATCTATCTAAAAATAAATCAGAAAAGAAGATATACTTAGTTGACAAATATTTATTCACGAAAAATCAAATTACTCATATGCAAGAGTATTTAGCAAAATATATCAAGCGAATTGGAATAAAATTTACACTCAATTTTATAACAAATATTATCTATCTAAAAATAAATCAGAAAAGAAGATATACTTAGTTGACAAATATTTATTCACGAAAAATCAAATTACTCATATGCAAGAGTATTTAGCAAAATATATCAAGCGAATTTGAATAAAATTTACACTCAATTTTATAACAAATATTATCTATCTAAAAATAAATCAGAAAAGAAGATATACTTAGTTGACAAATATTTATTCACGAAAAAATCAAATTACTCATATGCAAGAGTATTTAGCAAAATATATCAAGCGAATTTGAATAAAATTTACACTCAATTTTATAACAAATATTATCTATCTAAAAATAAATCAGAAAAGAAGATATACTTAGTTGACAAATATTTATTCACGAAAAATCAAATTACTCATATGCAAGAGTATTTAGCAAAATATATCAAGCGAATTTGAATAAAATTTACACTCAATTTTATAACAAATATTATCTATCTAAAAATAAATCAGAAAAGAAGATATACTTAGTTGACAAATATTTATTCACGAAAAATCAAATTACTCATATGCAAGAGTATTTAGCACATTTATTAATATTTAGTTGCATATCCTTTGTTTTGCCTTACAGCCTCCAAACGATTTCGATAAATGCCTACTAGTTTCTTATAAACATTTGCTGGTAGTTTCAGCCATTTTTCTTCGCATTTTTTTTTTCAATTCCTTGGTAATCTTGGGATCTCTTGCATACACCCTTAACTTCAAAGTTTTCCACATATTTTCGATGGGATTTAGGTCAGGTGACTGGTTAAGCCATTGTACAACCCTAATCCCATTATCCTTAAACAATTTCATAGTTATTTTAGCCTTTCGCTTTGGATCATTGTCTTGCTGGAAGATAAAGTCTCGGCCTAATCCTAAATCTGCGGCACTCTTGAACAAATGTGTTGACAAAATCTTCGTGTATTGTGCATTTTCCTTTCAAGAATTTCCATTCCTTAAACTCAATTTGCAGAAAAACAACCCCAAATCATCACACTTCCACCTCCAAATTTTAAATTGGGAATGGTATTAGATGGTTTAAATTCTGTGTCATTTTTCCTCCATATCCGGGTGCACATGTTTCTTCCAAAAACCACAATTTTTCTTTCATCTGACGAAATAATTTTGTTCCAGAAGTCATCCGATTACATTGATATTTATAAACAAATTTCAAACAATCTTTCACATGTCTAGGGCAACAATGGAGTCTTTCGCTGTGACCTAGAATACAGGCCTGTACGATTCAATGATCTTTTGGTTGTGTCCTTGGTTACTTCAATACCTGCTTCGTTCAAACCCTTCTGAATTCCTGAACAAGTCAGAAATAGTTCTTTTTTCACGTTACGAGCAATGTAACGAGCAGTAACATAATTTAATTTACGTCGCCAACCACTTCTTAGAAGATTTTTCAATATTACCACACGTTGTTTTCAACTTTCTCATGAGAGCCCTTACTGTAACCATCAGATTAAGTTTTCAACCCATTTTCCTGTACTCTTTTTCATATTTATCCCTTGCTATTATTTCCTGGCGTATATCATAAGGAAATTCCTTTGTTTTAACAATGTGTTTTTACATGGGGGGGTCACTACTTATCAAGGCCCGAAGGCCACTCAGGGATAAGGGTTATTGCGTGTACAGTAACCAATGAGATAGTATTGTAGTAATCATTAGTATTGGGGATTTTGATAGAGTGTCTTACTTAAGGGGGCGGTCGTCAGGAGTTTGTTTATGTTGGACTTGAAGACGTCCAAGTTGTAATCAGGTGGGAAACAGGCAAGCGGCAGAGAGTTCCACTGGCGTGCATTTCTAAGAAAGAAGCTTTGCTCATGGAATCTACGTTTGGATTTAGGCACAGATAAAGAGTTAAAACAGTAATGAAAGAGGCAACTTGCGCAGTGTTTGAGAAATGTTATTAACTGACCTGTAAGGAGCCAGAACCCTGGGGTGTCTTCTGATTGATTGAAATATTGTAGCAAGATTAAATGACTGCTAAAGAATAAATTTTTTGAATGGTTGAAATATTGTAGCAAGATTAAATGACTGCTAAAGAATAAATTTTTGAATGGTTGAAATATTGTAGCAAGATTAAATGACTGCTAAAGAATAAATTTTTTGAATGGTTGAAATATTGTAGCAAGATGAAATGACAAAGAATGAAATTTGTCAGTGTGTTAAATATTTTTGCATATAGGTAATTTGATTTTTTGTCAATAAATATTTGTCAAACAAGTATATCTTTATTTCCGTTTCATTTTTAGATTGATAATATCTGTTTAAAGATTGAGTGTAAGTTTCATTCAAATTAACTTGATATTTTTTTAGAAATACGAAAAATACCGATGTACCAACTACTTTTGCTACCTACTGTAATTATAAAATACTAATCTAATGATAATCAAATGTAAATCAAATGTTAATAAAATGTTTATTAAACGTTAATAAAATCTTAATTAAATACTAATAAAAAGTTTCTCTAATGTTCATCAAATGTTCATCGAATATTAATCAAATGTTAATCACATATAAATCAAATGCTAATCGAAAGCTAATAAAATGTTTATCAAATTTTAATCAAATCTTAATTAAATAATAATCAAATGTTAATCAAATGATAATCAAATGTTAATCAAATATTGATCAAATGTTAATCAAATGCTAATTAAAAGGTAATCAGTATACAAACAAATGGCAATCAAATATTAAAAAATGTTATTCAAATTTTAATAAAATTCTAATAAAATGATAATTTAATGCTTTGTCTATATTAATCAAATGTTTATCAAATGGTGATCGAATGTTAATCAAATGATAATAAAATGTTTATCAAATATTAATCAAATGTTAATTAAATGAAAATGTATTATTAATCAAATACTTATCAAATGCTACTTAGCTGCTAGTCAAATATCAAATATTCATTAAATACTTATCAAATGTTAATCAAATGTTAATCAAATGTTAATCAAATGTTTATCAAATGTAAATCAAATGTTTATCAAATGTTAATCAAATATTTATCAAATGTTAATCAAATGTTTATCAAATGTTAGTCAAATGCTTATAAAATGTAAATAAAATGTTTATCAAATGTTAATAAAATATTTATTAAATGTTAATTAAATATTTATCAAATGTTAATCAAATGTTTATCAAATGTTAATCAAATATTTATAAAATGTTGATCAAATATTTATCCAATGTTAATCAAATGATTATCAAATGTTAGTCAAATGTTTATCAAATGTAAATCAAATGTTAATCAAATGTTAATGAAATTTAGATGAAATAATAATGAAATTTTATCCAATTTTATTCGAATATTAATCAAGTGTTAATTAAATATAAACTAAATCATTTAGAGGATGTGTGCATATGCGTACAGTGTTCATCATCTTGTGTTAGTTGTATCACATATAAAGTCGAACAGATTAAAAACAGACACTAACATTTGAGAGACAGTTTTTAACGGACGCATAACATTTCCTATGGGGGTGCCAGCAAAGGAAGCATACCTTGCTTTGAGTCACAACAATTTGACGTATAGTCTATTCATGTTACCACGCTTCCGAAATTCTTCACTCCGAAGGAAAAACATCAAAACACGAATTATATTTTTCATATATAATAATTTGATCCACTTCGCAGGCTGCAACACGTCTTTACTGACTACATTTTGCTAACCCATCAATTTCCAAGCGCACCAAGAGACCAAACATGTAGCCAAAACTCCGTCTCCAACAGTCTCCTCTTCTCAGACTAACAACTTTTTCACTACTTGACTGCGTGTTTAAATTAAACTTTTTTCTGTTTTATTCTCTCACGTCACTATTCAGGTCACTAATCTGGTTACCCTTTGATTATGTTCTTATTATTGTTTAAAATTCCAAGCTCTTATAAAATTCTAATTGTTTTTTTTTGTTTGTTTTTCTAAGTTATTAATATTGCTTAAACATTTGATCCCAAAATATTCTATTGCGATTCAATATCTAATTGTTTTATCTTTTCAAATTCCTTTTTGCTATTAAGAACATTATCTCTGAATTTTTCCTATATAAAACATCTACATTTATATAATAATAGTCTCCTTGATTAGGTGACTCGACGACGCCCGGGTTTGCTAATATACAGCAGAATGTTAGTCAAGCGTTAATCAAATGTCAATAAAATGTTTATAAAATGTCAATCAGCTATTAATCAAATGCTAATTAAATTTTAATAAAATGTTAATCAGAAGCCAATCAAATGCTAATACAAATGATAATCAGATATTAGTTAAATGTTAATCAAATTTTAACCAAAAGTTAATAAAAATGTTAATTACAATAAACTATGAATGAAATGTTTATAAAATGTTATTCAAACATTAATCAAATGTTAATCAAATACTAATAAAATGTCAATCAAATTTTAATCAAATAATAATAAGATATTAATTAAATGTTAATTAAATTTTCAACAAATTTTAATCAAAAGTGAATCAAATGTTCATCAAATTATAATCAAATATAAATCAACTGTTAATCAAATGTTAGTCAGACGTGAATCCAGTTTTAATCGAAGACTAATAAAATGTCAATCAAATGTTGATCAAATGATATTCAGATATTAAATAATGTTAATCAAATTTAAATCAAATATTAATCAAACGTAACTCAAATGTTAATCAAATTACAATCAAATAGTAATTACATGTTAATTAAATATAACTAAAACGTTAATCAAATGTTAATCAAATTTTAATAAAATGTTAATGTAAAACGTCAATCAAATGTTAATCAAATGTCAATAAAATGTTAATCAAATGTTAGTCAAATGTTAATCAAATATCAATGAAATTTAAATCAAATGTTAATCAAATGTCAATAAAATGTCAATCAAATTTAATCAAATGTTAATCAAATGTTAATCAAATATCAATGAAATGTCAATCAAATGTTAATCAAATGTCAATAAAATGTCAATCAAATGTCAATCAAATGTTAATCAAATGTTAATCCAATGTCAATCAAATTTAATCAAATGTCATTCAAATGTCAATCAAATGTTAATCAAATGTCAATCAAATGTTAATCAAATGTTAATCAAATGTCAATCAAATGTTAATCAAATGTCATTCAAATGTCAATCAAATATTATTCAAATGTCAATCAAATGTTAATCAAATGTCAATCAAATGTCAATCAAATGTCAATCAAATGTTAATCAAATGTCAATCAAATGTTAATCAAATGTCATTCAAATGTCAATCAAATGTTAATCAAATGTCATTCAAATGTCAACCAAATGTTAATCAAATGTCAATCAAATGTTATTCAAATGTCATTCAAATGTCAATCAAATGTTATTCAAATGTCAATCAAATTTAATCAAATGTCAATCAAATGTCAATCAAATGTCAATCAAATGTCAATCAAATGTTATTCAAATGTCAATCAAATGTTAATCAAATGTCATTCAAATGTCAATCAAATGTTAATCAAATGTCAATCAAATGTTAATCAAATGTCAATCAAATGTTAATCAAATGCTAATAAAATATCAATCAAATGTCAAATGTTAATCAAATGCTAATCAAATATCAATCAAATGTTTATCAAATGTTCATAAAATTATAAACAAATATTAATGAAATTTAAATCAAAGTGTAATTAAATGTTTATCAAATTTTTATGAAATGCTTCGAAGGATCACTCAGGAAAAATACGGACATTAATATGTATTACAAAGGTAATTTTATTAAACAAAACAAATTGTAAAAAGAGCAGCCGTCGCAGCACATAACGCCAAGCTAGCGTTCTATGAAAATACACAGACCAAACCGAGTGTCGGTATCTCTTGGTCTATTTATGCAGTTGGAAAGTGTTCATATCTTATTCACGTGTGTGTCCCCACAACTCCCACCCTCAAGTTTTTTTTTCATCGCTGCTTGTTAGCATCTTTTTCACTCTGGGTCAATAATCAGTGGGTGTATGAATTTTCTCTTTATGTCCGACCGTCGCTTTTTCTTTGGTTAGTTGTGGTGAGTCGAGATCAAACGTCTCGAAAATGTCGTCGATCGGTTCTTCCAATGTTTTTATAATTTCAACTGAATAGCTTTTTTATTGGTTTTGGCGAGTTTATCCATGTGGTTTGTAACTGGTATGATATACCGGATATCACAAATATTATATAACTTGATTTAATGTCTGCGTTTCTTTAGTAAAATCATTTATTAGTTTAGGAATGACATCCCAGTTCCGCTTCGCAAGTTCAGTTATTTTGACATCTCTATGTTTGGTCCAAGAAACTGAAATGTTAAAAATTGGTATAGTCGAACCATCTTCGTATTTGTCAACCCTCCTTGCAACTCGCATGGTATTGGGTTTTCTTTAACGTTTCACCCGCTTTCTGTTTGCAGTTAAACAAAACTCCTTTTTATGCAACTCTGTGACGCTTTTATTTTCTGTTCACTTTTTAATTGTTGCTTCGTTATTTCTTGATGTATTTTCGAATTATATGCGTTATTCTGTTATGCTGTCATCCTTCATTTGCTATACGCAATTCATTTGAAAATCTTTCCTTTTTTTTATATATATATATAAATAGCTTGAATTTGAAGAAATCTCCGACAGTACATTTTCATTTGTTTTACTTTCTTATGCTTATATATTTTTCTGGTTAAAAATGTTGGCCGATGAATTCCAAACTTTAAAGCTGTTCATCCAGTTTAACCCAAATATGGTTTTACATTTGTTTTAGAATGTACGCCTTTCATTTTTTAATAGTCCAGTTCAAATATATTCGTAAATATAGTTCTTCAATAATATTGATTGCATTGTCAGTCACCGATTTTAAAGCTTTCTGCTTTTGTTATGTTTTTTTTCACGAATGTAAATTTATAATTGGAAGGTCTTATCCCGTGTCCAACTATATTTTTATGGCTTTATTAAATATCTTGACTATAACAAATGTGCGTAAATTTTTGTCTGACTTTTCCTTGAATTTTGATTCTACTCTATTCTATATTCTATTGAAATCTGATTCTATTTTTTGTTGGGAGGGGGGTGATACTATAATGCAACATTTTGTAACTAAACTTGCCAGAATTTTGACAAGTTTTATTCTGAAACGAGCAGTATTTTTTTCCGGTAAATTCTTTCGCATCTGTTATCTGGTTTTCTTTTTGTGTACGACAAATTAAGTCACGACAAATGACCCGTGTTAATTCTCTATTCAGTCAAGCAATCTGGGAGTCTTATGTCAAGAACACACATGGACCAACCGATTTTAATTTAGACGGACTGGCGTGCTGTTTGTTGATTTTTTTTCTTTTAGCTAAAAATCTTTGTAAAAAACGAACAAGTTTTTTTCTTTTCTTTTTTTTTCAGACTGACGGGTCAAGATTTGGCAGAAGTAAACAATTTATTTATTTACTTTAAATATTATTTATATTTTGGCAAACATTCAATATTAATAACAATTACTATAAAAGAAAACATTTGTGATTAAAAAAATAAATAAACAAATATTTTTTCTTTTAACATTTATTTTAACATTCATTTTATGTTAGATTTGTATTTTTTAAATATTCCCCCTAAATTTGAAAAAAAACCTTTACTTATATCTATATTTTAAGAAGATATTTAGCGACCCCCCCAAAAAAAAAACGCAGCGGGAGCTATTTGTCGTGACTTAATTTATCGTGACTTAATTTGACGTGCTTTAATTTGTTGTGCCTAAATATCATATGAATAGTGAATTAACACGGGTTAGTTGTCGCGACTTAATTTGTCGTGAATTAATTTGTCGTGAATTAATTTGTTGCACACAAATAGAAACCCCATTTCAGTCCGAAATGATTCTGTAAGATTCGGCAATCTGTACAGCATTAATCTCTGGCGGTAGCATGCTCTCGTTCTGTCAGCCATGAGCGGGTAGCAGTTCTAAGTAATTCACAACTGTATTATGCAAAACCTGTGGTAATTGAAGGTTCAATCCTCCGTGTGGGCGAAAGTCAAAATACATAAGGGTTGGAAGTAAATAAACTAAATCTGAAAAAAAAAAATACTTATATTTGACAAAGATTTTTAACGAAAAAACAAACAAACAAACAAACAAAAAACAGCAGGAACTATTTGTCGTGCTTTAATTTATCGTACTTTAATTTGACGTGATTTAATTTTTGTGCCTAAATATCAGCTGGGTATTTGTCATCTAAATATATATATATTCTTTTTTTTACATGGGGGTCACCACTTATCAAGGCCTGGAGGCTACTCAGGGATAAGGGTTATTGCGTGTACAGTAATCAATGAATTGCCTCTTAGTTTTTGGAAATGTTGGTAAGCATTTTCTTTTTACCTTTATAGGGACGTAATTCTTTTTACCTTTATAGGGACGTAATTATTCTTTTATATACTGTATTTCTCTCTTTTTTTTTAAGGAGTCATATTTTAGATGCGTACTTTCCTGGCGAATAGTACACCCGATTCCTCTGTGTTTTTAGAATCACTTCTCAAATGTAAATCAAATTGTATTCAAATGTTCTTTAAATGTAACTAAAATGTAAATCAAATTTTAATCAAATGTTAATCACATGCCCATTAAATGTTCATCATATGCTAACCAAATGTTTATTAAATTTTAACAAATTATCAATAAAACTTCAATCGAATGTGAATCAAGTGTTAATCAAACGTAAATAAAGTGTTAATAGGATATGAATTAAATGTTAATCAAGTGCTAAGTAGAATACATTCATAAAATATTAGTCAAATGTTAATCAAATGTTAACCCTAACTTAAATCAAATGTAAATAAAATGTTTATCAAATGTTGATCTAATAATAATCTGTCTTCCGTTTTCCTGCTTTCCAGCTGACTACAATATGGTTGTTTTCAAGTCCAATGTAAACAAGTTCTTGATAAGCCGTTCACCTTAAGTTAACAAATTTACTGAATTTACATTACTGACAATTACTATATTGTCCAATTGACTACTGTACTCTCTTTAACCCTTATCCTTGAGTTGCCCCTAGGCCTTGATAAGTGGTGATGCCTATATGAAAAAAAATCAAATTCTAATCAAATGCTATTAGAACGTAAATTAAATATTAATCAAAGTGCCCAGTTGAAGGTGAAGATATTAATGTTTTTAGCCAATTTGTTATTTGTCGTCTGAAAGGTCGAACTTCAAAACGATACTGATCTTGTGAAAATCCCTCACCTCTATTGAAAGTTATAGGCAGACATGCAAACATACATACATTCATATATTGGTAACTAAACTTTTCGGCCCAAAGCGATTAAAAATCTTGCTATATCTCTGAATACACTTTATGTGAAATTTCAAATGTTTAGACCAGAAATTGTCTGAGTAATTTGGTAGAGACCGCAGAGGTCAATTTTCTTTTAAAACTTTGACCCCTATTATGACCCCTGAACATTTATTGTTTTGGGCTCAACTCAAGTTATTAAGTTAGATCCATGTCCAAGGAACCTATATCTAAAATTTCAACTGTTTATACCAAAAATTGTCGGAGGAGTTTGGTAGAGTTCTCAAATGTCAAATCGTTGAACTTTGACCCCTTAACAGCCGAATTTCTGGCCGAAAACGGATTACAAAGATTTTCCAAAATCTCAGTACCCTGAATATCGAATATGTATAAAATTGACAAAGTTATTGCGTAGGGAAATGTACACAGAGACACAGACACACACAGACAGACACTTTCACTTTATAGACATATAGGTTACTCATCAAATGTTAATCAAATTTCAATCAAATGTTAATCGAATTTCAATCAAATGTTAATCAAATTTCAATCAAATGTTAATCAAATTTCAATCGAATGTTAATCAAATTTCAATCAAATGTTAATCAAATTTCAATCAAATGTTAATCAAATAAAAATTAAATAAAATAATGTTAATTAAGTTTTAATCAAATGTTCATAAAATACTAATAAAATATTGATCAAATGTTAATCAACTGTTTATGATATATTTATCAAGTGCTTATTAAATATATATCAATTATTAATCAAATTTTAATCTAATTTCCAAAAATCTTAATCAAACGCTAATCAGGTGTAAATTGAAAAAATATTAATAAAATTTTTACTAATTTTAATACTATGCTAATTAATTTTTTTATAAAATGTACGTAAAATATTAATAAAATTATTTTTAAATGCTAATCGAATATTTATAAAATATTAACTAGACATAAATTAAATGTAAATATAATGTTAATTAAGGACTAATCAAATATTATTAAAATGTTAATCTAATTATGATGAACTGTTAATCAAATGTTAGTCTATTGCTATAAAAAGTTTAGTAAAATGTTAATCAAATATAGGTTGAATTCTATAATCAGGTTAAACTAATGTTAATTACATATTCATTATATCCTAATATAATATTAATAAAATGTAACGAAACTTTTGATCAAATGCTAATCAGGCGATAGTCAACTGTAAATCAAATGTTTATAAAAATGTTTATCTAAAGTTTATCAAATTCTGATTAAATACTAATTAAATGCTATTAAAATATTAAACAAATGTTAATCAAATGTTAAATAAATGCCAATCAAATATTTCTAAAATATTTATTAAATGCTAATAGAATGTTAATTAAATTTTAATCACATGTAAATACAAATGCTAATCAAATTTTATTAAGAAATGAAAATACAAATGTTAATCAAATGTTAATTAAATGCTTATTAAATTTTTATCAGATAATAATGAAATATTAATCAAATGTTTATTAATGCTAATCAATTTGTAATCAAATACTAATCAAATGTTAATAATCAAATATTTATCAAATGCTAATTAATTTTAATCTAATCTTAATAACAATTTAGGTAAATGCTTATCAAATTTAGATCAAATATTGATGAAATTTGATACAAATGCTTATCAAATGTTAATGAAATGCTAAAGCAATGCTAGTATATCGTTAATGAAATGCTAAAGCAATGCTAGTATATCGTTAATGAAATGCTAAAGGAATGCTAGTATATCGTTAATGAAATGCTAAAGGAATGCTAGTATATCGGTAATAAAATGCCAAGAAAGTGCTAACCAAATGTTACTCAATAGTTGGTCATATGCCAAGCAAATGTTTATCAAATATTGATCAAAGGTTAATCAATTGCTAAGCCAATGTAAATCAAATGTTTATAAATATAAAATGTTAATCAAATTCTTATACAATTCTAATTAAATGCTCTTCAATTGTTTATGAAATGTTAATCAAATGTTAATAAATGTTAATTAAATCTTAATATAAATGCTTATTAAATGTTATCCATATGTTAATCAAATGTTAAACAAATGTTAATACAAATGATATAAAATTCTAAAGAAATTTTAATCAAATATTTATTAAATGTAAAACAAATATTTATCAAATGTTAATTAAATGTTTACTTAATGAAAACAAAATGCTAATCAAAGGCGATTAAATAATAACCTATTAAATTAAATAATAATGTTAATCAAATATTAACCAAATTTTTATTAAATGTTATTAAATGGTAATTAAATATTACTCAATTTGACTATTTGCATAACTTCTCATCTCACTTTTTGTTGAATTTTATCTGTTTGATTCTAATTTTTGGTTTGAGTCTTATTTTCCAATGCGACATTTTTGCTCAAATTGGCAACAATTTGGCAAGTTTTATTTCGAAACAGGCAGAATTTTTCCAGTCTAATTTTCCACACCGATTACATGATACTGAGAGTAATTTATTTTGTCTCTGATTATTCCGCTCGTTTTGAAAATGGTGCTGACTATTTTCTTTTTTTTTTCTTTTAAGGAAGTAATCATTTCATTTACACTGATACTGTTGCTGGGCATATTCGTATTTATCTTGTAGAGAAGTCATTTTTAGATGTGTTCTATATTTTCCTGATGTATGATACACCAGATTCATTCTCTGATTTTAGAATTGCTATTCATGCTTATAACACTTTGCCAATCCTCCGCAAGTTTCTGTGGGTGAGATTGTGTTCGCTTTCGTGTTTCGCTAATAATTTTCGTCTAATTTCAGAATTTTTGCCGCCTATGAACAAAAATGAGAAATTTAAAACCATCTGCGGTCATTCTGATAGTCTAAAACCGTTACAATGCTTCTTTACGACAGACGTGATCGTTAAACAACTTTCGTCGTCGCGCATAGTCTAATTAACACATTTTCATCTTTTATAAAACAGTGACGTATTGGGACTGAAAAGTATTATAAACTATTAACTTAACTTTTCCGTGAATTCCAGAACTGTAGTCTGTTTAAGTTAGATGTAGCCTACAAAAGGTCTTCATATAACATTAAAAAACGTCGAACGTTTCGTCTTTTTCATGAGCGTAGGTAAAAGTCTTCATGGTGTTCCATATCGTGTTTTGCAAAAACGCTGTGTTACTGTTTGTGTTGGGTTTATTGGCTAAGCTTCTGAGAAGTAATTCCTGATCTCTTTGTAGACGTTCTTCCATTTGGAGCTGTTGCTTTTTGTGTAGGCTTTCTTGCTGTTGACTCAACCTTTCCCTGTTTTCTATTGTGGTAACTGTATTGCTTGTTACTGCTTTATCCACCTTTCCTCAGTTTTCTGTTGTCTTTCATCAGCTTTCTGCTGTTGTAGAATCTGTTGTTTTTACAATCCTTTTGATTTAACATGTTCTTTTTGTTTTTATTGTTGTTTTTGTTGGAACATCCTTACAATATTTTCTTTAATGCCTTCCATCTTGATGACTTTTTCTAAGATTAGAAATTACTTACTCTAGAAAATAAAACAACGTTGTAATATTACTAATTAATGTTTACTTCTGTTCGTTGAAAGAGTTTACTTTTTTCTCTGGGAGTAAAAAACTGTTTAATTGAAAAATAATATACTTGCTGTATATATCTTTTAGTTTGTTCTGTTTATTCTCTTTAGTTCAAGTGGAAATATCTTCAAATACAGTAATTTGCTTTTCGGTGTACGAAAAACGATTTTTCTTCTTTTTTTCCAAACGAATATTTTTCTTTATGGTCCTATTAAGATTTGAGTTATTCGTTGCCAAGTTATTGTAAGTATGTCCTTTGTGAATTCAAATTCCTCGTCACCAAGTTGTTGTAACATGGAAAGACCAGTAAGAAAAAACACGAACGTGGTATGGTTTAAAAGAGGAATTTTTACTGAACAAAACAGATTAGACAGAGAAAAACAGTTGCTGCACGTAACGCCAAGATGGCGTACAAGACAAATACACAAGTACACCGGTACTTCTCCGTCTATTTATAGAGTTCGATAGTTTGTTTATATGTTGTGCATGGTTTAATCTTGCAAAACTAATCAAATGTTTACCGAATGTTAATCAAATGCTATTTAATTGTTAATAAAATGTTCATCAAATGTTAACCGAATGCTATTTTAATATTCATAAAATGTTAATAAAATGTTAATCAAATGTTAATATACTGTTAACCGAATGCTATTTAAATGCAAATAAAATTTTAATCAAATGTTAATCAAATGTTAACCGAATGATATTTAAATGTTAATAAAATGTTGATCAAATGCTAATCAAATGTTAACCGATTTCTAATCTATATTTTTATAAAGTAATAGGGTTCGTGTGTTTCTGTCTGTGTGTACAGCTCTCCATCATCAACGAAATATAAAGGAGGTAAGAGGGTAGATCTCTCCTGGTAGAGAAACATTAGAACCCATTTTAGGATGTTTCTGTTATAGGAGACATAAGAATCTTTGCCTAATTTTTTTATATACTAGTCTACAAACCACCCCCATATCGAATGACTTATGCTCATTTGCATATCACATTATATTAAATCTCTTTAACTAATTACCTCGACCTTATTACATATTGGAAATATTCTAATCATTTCAACTGTACTATTTACAAAATCTATTTAACATTTAATCATTTAATATATTTTCATTTAATTTTATATTCGATTTATTTCACTTTACGTATATTATCAAAACAATTCATTGGCGAGCAAAGCTTTATGTTTTGGGATTGTATTGAAAATGTAATGGAAATTTCAATTTCGTTCCGTTTTAATCTTTTATATTTTACTTGCCAATATTATTGAAAGAATACAATTCAACTATCGTAATTTTATATAAATAAACAAAAACAAATATTTTAAAATAAAACTTTATTAAAAAAGAAATAATTTTATTTTTAAATGAAAAAAATCAATTTAGTAAAATAATTGTATTAAACACCCCCAGCCTTGTCAGCAAACCTGTAAACCTATAAAAGTTAACATTTCGAATGTAAACAGTGATTTTTCGATTTTGTTAGCGCTTGCCGCAATTAAACACAATTAAAACGGAACTAACTTTATTTCCATTCTATTTTTTAAACAACCCCCAAAACATAACGCTCTCTTCCAGTTATAGCCAATTTTTTTTTAATTAAATAAAACAGGTAAAAATAAACAGATAAGCGCATTTTCTTTTACATTTTTCTTACAACCAACGTTGTCATTTTAACCAACTGCAGGATATCGTTACTTTTGTGGGGTTGTTTTGAAAATGGCACGGAGATTATAATTTCGTTCCAATTTAATCTTTCTGGTCGAGCCTATTTCGAAAGCCTGTCTTATCATAGATTTGAACTACAAATAATTTATTACATTTTGATTATTACTATCTTAAGACTTAAAGCTTATATTTATTTCATTTTTCTATTTATATATTGAATTAGTTATTTCCAGTCTTATTTAAACTTAGTGCTTTCTTTAAACCGGATGAACCTTTTATAAAAATATGAGTTTAACGTAAAGAACACGAACAAGGTTTTATTCAACTGAATTTCTTCCAGTTTACTAACAAAATATATAAATTTAAAAGAGATATAAATAATAAAATAAAAAGGTTATGTAATTTAAAAGAAATACACGTACTCACAAAAGCAGAACTTTTTTTACACATTTTTTTCTTTAAAACCATAACAATGAGACTAACAATTACCTAGATCTTAGTAATTATTTGTTTTAATAGAACTGTTTTAATTGTACTGTTTACTTAGTTAACCTAAGTTGGTATTACATTTATTTTACATTTACTTTTTTTTTTTAATTATTACTTTTAGACTGTGACGTTTACACCCGGAAGTAATGAGTCACACGTAGGTCGCTTTTATTCATTCCTTTTGGTCAAGATCAAAGTGTAGTATCTGTTCTTCAGATGCTGCACTTCATTTTCTTGTTCTCTTTCGGTGGAGGAGAAATCCTTCACGACTGAGACAATTTTTATTTTTGTACCTTTTCTCCACGTTAAAAAACGACCCTGGTGTCTAACTCTGTCCCGTGGGGAGGCATAGTAAATAGGTACAATATAATTGTTTATAATTGTACTATTCAGAAATATTATTTATAGTTCGTCCATTTCAGTTAGTATACATTTCCTTTACGCTTAATTAATTTACAATCATTAATATCGTTAAACAATTCCGTTTAAAACCGAAATTATGCCACCCAAACGAAGTAGAAACGAAAGTGAGGAAGAAAGAATGGAAAGATTGGAAGCTAATAGACTAAGAGTTGCTGCAGTTCGCTCCAATGAAAACAATTCAGATAGAGAAAGACGTCTAGAACTTAACAGGATACGTCAAAGAGAAAGGAGAGCAAGACTGTCAGATTTGGAAAGAGAAACCCAACGTGAAGCTGACAGAACTAGACATGCTGTAAGGCGGTTAAATTCATCACAAGATGAAATTCAAGAAAGGCAAAGATATGCACTGGAAAGAGAAGCAATATTACGATCGAATGAATTATATGAGGTAAGTAGACGTACACAAGGTCAGTTGAGAGTGGCTCAACGACATCAGAATGAATCGGAAACCCAACGAAGCTTTCGCCTATACCAAGGGCAACAACGAGAGGCTGCATGGAGAGAGAGTATGACTTTGCCCCAGCAATTGACAGAAAACGAGGCAGCTAGACAACGAATGACTGCTTTGAGACACCATGAAATAGAACACTGCAATAGAAAAGGATTGCTCTACAACAAAAATGACTCTCTCACTACAGCTGATATAGGAAAAATGGACAAAGTATGTCAACATTGCTCAGCTGTAAAATTTAAAGGAGAAACCCCTGGTTGTTGTTGTTCTTCTGGCAAAGTTGTGCTTGATAGCTTTCCACCACTGCCTCAGTTGCTTCAAGATTTGCTCTCCGGCAATGGTCCCATCTCTAAAGATTTTCTGCAAAATCTACGCAGTTATAACAATTGTTTTGCAATGACATCATTTGGTCACAAAATTGTGGCAGTACATGGGTGGAATCCTTCTTTTAGAATTCGAGGCCAGGTTTGCCACCAGATTGGGAGTCTTTTACCACCTGAAGATGAAGCAGCAAAGTTTATTCAAGTCTACTTCTTGGATAGTCTGGAAGAGGAACTACATAATCGGGGACGTGACAGTAGACTCAATAGAGACATTCTCCAAAGTCTGACTGAATTTTTACATGAGAACAACAGCTTCATTTGTCAGCTGAAAACAACAAAGGAGAGGATTGAAGAAGAACACTTGGTAGAACATAAAGTTGTCATAAGGGAAGACCGAAGGCCGCAAGAAGAGCATCCACGGCGATTCAATGCTCCAACAACAACGTATGAGATTGGAATATTAATGGAGAATGAACCAACAGCTAACCGGGATATTGTCTTGCGTTTTAGAAATGATACATTAAAATGGATCTCCGAACTACATCCCCTCTACGATACTTTAATGTACCCCTATGGTTCTCCATTTTACAACATCTACATGAAGGCATCCAATGGGCGAAAAGTTACCCAACAGCAATTTTATTCGTACCATTTAATGACTCGGCCTGGAAACTATTTTCTCTGGTACCGAAGGCTATTTCAACAATGGCTGGTGGATGTGTACTGCAAGATTGAAACAGAACGTTTACAGTTCCTGAGGCGTGAGCAACAGACCCTGAGAGCTGACAATTATAGCAACTTGAGAGATTCAATTCTTAGGGAGGATGGGAATCCAGAACAGTTTGGTCAACGAGTTGTTCTTCCGGCAACTTATACAGGAGGCCCTCGATACATGTTTGAGCGTCAAAGTGATGCCATGGCATATGTTCGGGGAATGGGCCGAGCCGACCTCTTCATCACGTTCACAACAAATCCAAAGTGGACAGAAATTACAGAAAATTGTCTTCAAGGGCAAGACCCTCAGGATCGTCCAGATATTGTTGCCAGGGTTTTCAGGCAGAAGCTAAAAAAGTTACTTGAATTTATTAAAAAGGGAGGATTTGGCAGGTTGAGGGCTTTCCTGTACAGTATTGAATATCAAAAAAGAGGACTGCCGCATGCACACATCCTCACCTGGCAGGCCCCAGAGGACAAACTTCTACCAGAAAAAATGGATCTCTGCATATCTGCAGAGATCCCTGACAAAGAGGAAGATCCTGATCTTCATGCTAAAGTGATGGCACATATGGTGCATGGACCTTGTGGACCATTTAATCCAAATTGTCCATGTACGATTGACAACAAATGTTCCAAAAAATACCCAAAAGAATTTCTTCAGTGTACCGAGCAAGGCCAAGACTCTTACCCCAAGTACAGGCGAAGAAAACCAGAAGATGGAAGCCAGACTGGTACAATAAGGATGAAGAGAAATGGTCGGTATGTTAATCAAGAAATAACAAACCAGTGGATTGTTCCGTACAACAAGGTCCTCCTTCAGCAGTTCAACGCTCACATTAACGTAGAAATTTGCAGCTCGATCCAAAGCATCAAATATGTCCTCAAATACGTGAATAAAGGATGTGATCAAGCAGTGTTTGAACTACAAAGAACTGATGGAGCAGCTAACCAACAAGGCCAAGTACAAAGTCACATTGTGGATGAGATCCAGCAGTTCCAGAATGCAAGGTATGTCGGCAGTTCAGAGGCGGCCTGGAGGATATTGGAACATCCCATCCATGAACATTTCCCCCCAATTGTACAACTTTCTGTTCATCTTGAAAATGGGCAGAATGTCATGTTCTCAGCTGATACTGCTCTGGAACGAGCCCAAGGTCCACCGCCTGCCACAACTTTGACACCATTTTTTCAACTCTGCCATGAGGATGACTTTGCAAGGGGTCTCAAATACGTAGAAGTCCCTGAGTTTTACACTTGGAACAAATCGACAAAGAAATGGATGAGAAGAATGCGTGGGGTACAAGTTGAAGGTGCTGAAAATGATGATGTATGGAAGGCACCATGCATTGGGAGAATCTACACGATTAGTCCAAAAGCAGGGGAGTGTTATTTCTTACGCCTGTTGCTCAATGAGGTTGCTGGTCCAACTTTTTCTCAAAATTTGCGAGCATACAATGGTCAGGTGTTTGAAACATACAGAGCAGCGTGCCTTGCTCGAGGCCTTCTAGAAAATGACCATCACTTGCATCAAGCAGTAGGAGAGGCAAGTGCCACTCAATCACCTTCAAATTTGCGAAGCCTATTTGTGATAATTTTAACAGCCTGTGAGCCAAGAAATCCTCTTGAGATCTGGATGGCTTTTCGTGATGTAATATCTGAAGACATTCTTCACAGATACAGGCAAGAAGTTAACAATCCAGAAGCAGATTTTAATGAGGACATCTACAATAAAACTCTTTGTCTAATTGAAGAAAAAGTTCTCCTTATGTGCGGTCAACCATTGGCAAGCTATGGATTACCTGCACCAACGCAAGGGAGAGATGAAAGACTCGCGAGAGAGTATCAACGTGAAGTTACTTATAATCTTGAAGAACTTTCCCTACAAGCAGAAAATATGCAAGAAAAACTGACCGATTCTCAAAGAGAAGTTTACAATTCATTCATGGCAATGTTGGAAGCACAAGGTGAAATGAACAAAAACATGATGTTTCTTGATGCTCCAGGTGGTACGGGCAAGACTTTTGTAATCAATTTGATCCTTGCAAAGATTAGATCCATGAGAAAGATTGTGCTTGCAACAGCATCCAGTGGCATTGCTGCTACTCTACTACAAGGTGGCCGCACTCTTCACAGCACTTTTAAAGTACCCTTGGATACTCATCGAATGGATCAGCCAGTTTGCAAAATTACTGGTAACTCAGCCTTGGCAAATGTAATTAGAGACACCTCTGCAATCATTGTAGACGAAGCTCCAATGACGCACAAGAGTGTTTATGAAGCAATTGACCGAACACTGCAAGACATCACAGGAAACAAGAATCCCATGGGTGGCATTCCAACCTTATTTTGCGATGATTTCCGTCAAATCCTCCCAGTGGTTAAAAATCGCACAAGGGCTAACATTGTCAATGCAAGTTTGAAACAATCCTATCTCTGGAGGCACGTTATAGTGAAGAGACTGACTACTAATATGAGAGCCTATATCTCTGATAACACAGCTACAGCAGACTTCTCAAAATTGCTTCTCCAAATCGGTACCTGAGTGCGCAACAAAGCTCCGTGCGAAGCACGGGTATCTTTGCTAGTTTAATGGTAATAAAATGTTAATTGAATACTTTTTAAATGTTGATAAAATTTTAATCAAATGTTGATCAAATGTTAATCAAATGTTGATTAAATGTTAATCAAATGTTGATTAAATGTTAATCAAATGTTAATCAAATGTTAATTAAATTTGGATTAAATGTTAATCAAATGTTGATCAAATGTTAATCAAATGTTGATCAAATGTTAATCAAATGTTGGCTAAATATTAATCAAATGTTGATCAAATGTTAATCAAATGTTAATCAAATGTTAATCAAATGTTGATCAAATGTTAATCAAATGTTGATCAAATGTTAATCAAATGTTAATCAAATGTTAATCAAATGTTGATCAAATGTTAATCAAATGTTGGCTAAATGTTAATCAAATGTTGATTAAATATTAATCAAATGTTGATCAAATGTTAATCAAATGTTAATCAAATGTTAATCAAATGTTAATCAAATGTTGATTAAATGTTAATCAAATGTTAATCAAATGTTGATCAAATGTTAATCAAATGTTGATTAAATATTAATCAAATGTTGATCAAATGTTAATCAAATGTTAATCAAATGTTGGCTAAATGTTAATCAAATGTTGATCAAATGTTAATCAAATGTTGATTAAATATTAATCAAATGTTGATCAAATGTTGATCAAATGTTAATCAAATGTTGGCTAAATGTTAATCAAATGTTGATTAAATATTAATCAAATGTTGATCAAATGTTAATCAAATGTTAATCAAATGTTAATCAAATGTTGATTAAATGTTAATCAAATGTTAATCAAATGTTAATCAAATGTTGATTAAATATTAATCAAATGTTGATCAAATGTTGATCAAATGTTAATCAAATGTTAATCAAATGTTGATCAAATGTTAATCAAATGTTGGCTAAATGTTAATCAAATGTTGATTAAATATTAATCAAATGTTGATCAAATGGTAATCAAATGTTAATCAAATGTTAATCAAATGTTGATTAAATGTTAATCAAATGTTGATCAAATGTTAATCAAATGTTAATCAAATGTTAATCAAATGTTGATCAAATGTTAATCAAATGTTAATCAAATGTTAATCAAATGTTAATCAAATGTTGATTAAATATTAATCAAATGTTGATCAAATGTTAATCAAATGTTAATCAAATGTTAATCAAATGTTGATCAAATGTTAATCAAATGTTAATCAAATGTTAATCAAATGTTAATCAAATGTTGATCAAATGTTAATCAAATGTTAATCAAATGTTAATCAAATGTTAATCAAATGTTAATCAAATGTTAATCAAATGTTGATTAAATATTAATCAAATGTTGATTAAATGTTAATCAAATGTTAATCAAATGTTAATCAAATGTTGATCAAATGTTAATCAAATGTTGATTAAATGTTAATCAAATGTTGATCAAATGTTAATCAAATTTTAATAAAAGGTTAACAAGTGTTACCCACCAAATGCTAATCAAATGTTGATAAAATTTTTATAAAATCCCAGTCAAATGTGAATAAATTATAATCAAATGTTCCGAATTATATTAATAGACCGAGAAGTATCGATTCTCGATGTTGCTTGTGTACTTTCGTAGTACACCATATTGGCAGTAGGTGCTACGAATGTTGCTTTTTTACAGTCTGGTTTGTTTCAATATGAATTACCTGTTTCTAACCCATATCCGTGTCCAGGTTTTACTTAGTGATCCTTCCGGGCCACAACAATTTAATGATAAAGAACTCGAATTCACAAAGTGGATACTCACAACAACCTGACGACGAAGAACTCAAATTAACAAAACGGATACTCACACTAATATTCGACTAATATCTCAAATTTAAAAAGGATTACCAACAAAAATATTCGCTTTGAAAAAAATAAATAAGAATAAAATTATACCAGCAATTACACACCAAAGTTATCGGAAAAGGAAAAGCATACTCACCGAATAAAATACTTTTTCTGACTAGGACTACAAAAGTGTTTCAATTAATGGCGAAAAAAAAAACAACAAAAAATTGTTTTGTTGGGCACCGAAAAAATAGTAGTTTAAACTCTGCTTAAACATATTTCTATTTTAAAACTAAAGAGAATAGAACAGTAAGCACGTTTTTCTCGAATTAAGTATTTTTTCTGACAGAGAAAAAATACGTAAACTATTTCAATGTATAATGGTAAACTCTATTTAGTAACATTACAGCGTTGTCTTTTCCTCGAGTAAATTTTGCTCTTGGAAGAAAAGTATACAAGATAGACGACTTTAAACAGATTATTCCAAGGATATTCCAATAACAGCAGAAAATGGAAGAAAGGGTGTTACAATAACAAAAGCAACAACAACATAGCAGCAGATGCTAAAACAGCAAAAAACTGAGGATAAATTGATTCAGCAAGAGAATCAGGAATTACTTCTCAATGAAACTAACACGAACAGTAACACTGCGTTTTCGCAAAACACAGTATGGAAAACCATGGGGACGTTTACCTACGTTCCTGAACAATGCCAAACGTTTGACGTATTCTTTAGAAGGTATGAAGACTTTTTCAATGTTGATTATCAAAATTGATCTGATACGAAAAAAATTCGTCTGATTTTACGAAAGCTAGGAACTCCTTAACACAGTAGGTTATTAGACTATATTTTACCTAAAAACACTACCTGTCTGGAGTTCGAAAATACTCGTTAAATCACTATCAGATCTTTTCAGTTCAAATACATCACCGTTTCATAAAAGACGGAAATGTTTAAAATTGGCAATGTGCGATGACTAATATTATTTTACGTAAAGCACTGTAATGACTTTGGATTAGGAGAATTATCGGCAGATGATTTTAAATGTCTCGTTTTGTTCAAGGGCTAGTGTCCGCGAAAAATTGTTGAAATTAATCGGAGAGTGTTAGTGAAACTCGAAAGCAAACCCAATCTCTCCTCGAAAGCAAACCCAATCTTGCGGGGATTACCAAAGGATTTTATAAGCGCGAGAAAGATTCTAAAAGCATAGAGTAATCTGGCGTAGAATCCCTCAGGAAAATAAAGTACACATCTAAAAATGACGCCTCTAAAAAGAGAAATACGAATATGACCACCAACAGTTTTAGGATAAAGCAAATAATTATTTCTCTAAAGAGAAAATATATAGCTACCCATATTTAAAAAAAAGATCGGACTATTAAAAAACAAACGAAATTATCATAAAGACCATGTAACCATGTGGAGAATTAAACTTAGAAAAATTTTGCCAGTTTCAAAATAAAACTTGCTGCATTTTAGAATCAAACAAAAGCTAAAAAATAGAATCAGACAGACAAAAGCCAAGAAAAAGTCAAACAAAAAATTACGCAAATACGTAATAGACAAGATATTTAATTAAATCGTAAAATTCCATATGGACACTGGATCGAACCTTTCAATTATAAATTTACATTCGTGGAACAAAAACAAATAAATCGTATTTTCAGAAAATACTAAAGCCAGTACACATGGTGAGTTGCAATAAAATTAATGTTATAGAAGAATTATATTTACCAGTAAATTTGAACGGAGGTATTAAAAATTTGAAGGCTTACGTTCTAAAAAAATCCAAAATTCTGTCTGGGTTGAACTGGATGAACAATTTTACAATTCATCTTTTTAATCAGAAAATATCTAAGCTGTAGAAAGTCAACGAAAGAAAAACGTATCGCACGAAACCCTTTCGAAATCAAGTGTTTATGAAAACCAACCACAGAATTTTCAAAAGAATTACATACAGCAAATCAAGGAAGACAGTAAAAAGAATAATCCAATTAGAAAATACGTCGAGAAATAACGAAGCAGCAATTAAAACGTGAGCAAAACACAAAGGCGTCAAAAAAAGAGTTGCATTAAAAAGTTTTATTAAATGCAAACAAGAATAGGGTGAAGCGTTCAGGGAAAAGCAAAAACTAATATCCACTTGAGTAGCTTGAATGATTGACAAATACAAAGATAGTTTGATTATACCAACTTCTAACATTTCTTTTTATTTGTATAAACATAGAATATCTACATAAGTGAACTGGCGCGACGGAATTGGGAAGTCATTAAAAACTAAAAAAATTATATTACTGAAGAAACACAAACTTTAAGGTATATGATACAATGTACAGAACATATGATACAATGTAAAAAAACATATGATACAATGTACAAAGCATATGATACAAAACATATGATACAATGTACAAAACATATGATACAATGATACAAAACATATGATACAATGGTACAAAACATATGATACAATGATACAAAACAAATGATACGAAACATATGATACAATATACAAAACATATGATACAATGATACAAAACATATGATACAATGATACAAAACATACGATAGAGAACATATGATACAATGTACAAAACATATGATACAATGTACAAAACATATGATAAAAACATATCACACAAAACGTATGATACAATGCACAAAACGTATGATACAAAACATATGATACTATGTACAAAACATAGGATACAAAAAATATGATACAAAACATATGGTACAATGTACAAAACATATGATACAAAATATATGATACAAACACACAATGCAATGTAAAAAACATATGATACAAAACATATGATACAATGTAAAAACATATGATACAAAACATATGATGCAATATAAAAAACATGATACAAAAAATATGATACAAAACATATGATACAATGTACAAAACATATGACACAAAACATATGATACAAAAACACAATACAATGTAAAAACCATATGATACAAAACATATGATACAAAACACATGATACAATGTTAAAACATATGATACAAAACATATGATGCAATGTAAAAACATATGATACAAACATATGATACAATGTAAAGAACATATGATAAAAACATATGATACAATGTACAAAACATATGATACAAAACATATGACACACAACATATGATACACTATACAAAACATATAATGCAATGTACAAAACATATGTACAAAACATATGATAAATAAAAAATATGATACAAAACATATGGTACAATCAACAAAACATATGATACAAAATATATGATATAATGTAAAAACATATTATACAAAACATATGATACAATGTACAAAGCATATGATACAAAACATATGATACAAAACATGATACAATGTAAAAAAACATATGATACAAGACATATGTGACAAAACATATGATACAATGTAAAGAACATATGATACAAAACATATGATACAAAATATATGATGCAGTGTACAGAATATATGATACAATGTACAAAGCATACTCATAAAAGCCACCAAATCCAATTAAAATCATTCAGGTTACACTAGATTCGCATTAACACGTAAAAAGAGAGCCAATCAACGAGATTTTCACGACGTTCAATCTTGATCACCCCCCAACAAGATCAGCGACGGTCGAGATGAAAGAAAATTCATAAACAGCTGACTATCGACCTAAAGCGGCGCAAAAAGCATTTAGGGTAGGTTTTGTAGGGACTCACCCATACACAAGATATGAACTCTTTCGAACTGTATAATTTAACCAAGAAATACTGACTCTCAGTGTAGGTTGTGTAATTTTGTAGTACGCCATCTTTATTATACGTGCTACGACTGTTGCTGTCTGTATATTCCGTTTAGGTTCAATACAAATTACCTCTTTATTACCCGTTTTCGGGTTTTACTTAGTGAGCAAAACAATCAAATGATAATCAAATATTTAACAAATGCTATTCAATTGTTTATCAAATGTTTGTGGCACTGGAAAAAGAACATCAAGAAAAACGCGAACAACAGGTTTAGATAAAAAGAATATATTGTACAAAGAAGGTGGTTACACATAAAGGTTGTCAGTATTTCCGATTGTTATGGTCTGTGATCTCGCATTAAGTCGCGATATTTTACACAAACGAGAGTATTAACCTTGTGGTTTATATGATGGTTAGCAGAGTCCATTATGAGTTAATGGGTAAGTCCCATAACACCCTTTCTCAAACATTTACTCAACAAAGGTTCTTAGAACCCTTTTTTTTAAGTATCCATTGATAGGATGATCATTTTTGTTGTGGCTTGAGATGGATTTTTATTAGTAGATGATTTGAGTTTGAAATGTAGAGACCAGCAAAGAATGCCACTCAGTATATGTTTTATAAATTCCACTATTCAAAAGCATGTGCATATCTGTCAGCAGTTAAAAATGCCAAGGGACATAAAAATATTCCGTTCTCCACTGTTAATAATAACAGAACTGCTTTATCCATCGGAAGATATAAAACAATCATTTAAGTAAACTCCGATGTAGCCTTAGGCAAAAAATGTCTGAACCTAAGTTTAAATGTTGTATCCTCAAATATGAGGTCTCATATTTGAGGATCTGTTGTTCTAGATTCTATTATTCGCACTGATTATCATATTTGGAGATTCTGTCGGGGCAGAGAACTTTCTCGCCACAGTCTTTTCCTGCCTCTGATTTGGGCATGTCTTGACGTCGTGCCGCAAACGTCCCTGACAGTCTTCTGGTTTAAGTTAGATTTTTATGCAAACAAGCTGTTACTGACCGTGTGGGCAATTTTGTGATTGATCTAAGAGATTTTCACAGAATTTCTTGAGAGTGAATCTGTTTGTTGCTGCTGTTGTACAAGTTCTTTTGGTTACTTGGTTGCCTGCGTGTGCTAACACTACCACCGCGGATTTCTTTTCTTTTTGATATAGACAGTAGGGGCTGCCCATTGACTGAATTTAACTTTGATAGATTTCCTCGTTTTTGCAAGTCTTTCAAGCTCCTCAATTATTTTCTTCATTTCTTTATTTTTTTTTTTCTTGAATACTGGTTGAGGCGGCTACACCAGTCCTGCGCGGAATAGCTCTCCCTGGAGGCACACGAGCCAGGGTTTCCGCGTTCGCCGATGACGTCACCGTGTTCGTGTCTTGCCTTACGGACGTTCAAGCGGTGGTCGAGGCGCTCGCTCGATACGAAGAAGTAACAGGGGCCATCTTCAACCGTAGCAAGTCTGTTGGCCTGCGGTTGGGGGCCTGGACCGGGGTAAACTCGCTTCCAGGTATTTTCAGCTGGACCGATGGACCGGTCCGCATTCTCGGTGTCTGGTTTGGACCGGGGCTTCAGCTGGAAAAGAATTGGTCGGAAGTACAGTCTAAGGTCAAATCGTCAGTAAAGACTTGGATTGGAAGGAAATTGTCCTTGAAGGGTCGGGCGGAGGCATGTGCTACATACGTCTTTCCGCTCATCCTTTACCGTTTGTCTGTACTTCCTCTCCCTGCAGAACGACTAACCCGCTTACAAGGGCGCCTCGATTCACTTTTGTGGAACGAGGGTAAGCATTATGTCTGCAGAGAGGTCTGTGTTCAAAGTCCGAGCGAGGGAGGCCCAGTCTCTTGTGTCATATGTCTTGTGTCTTTGAGTTCGAATTTAGCTGACAATTTTGTACATTTTCCCAAACCGACTGAGAAAACTCACGGAAACATTCATTTAACACAGACTTTAGATTTTCCTTCTCAGTCGCTAGAGTTTTGATTTTTTTTTTTTGACAAAATGTATTTATAGACAAACCCCACAAAATGAATTGCTGCAGAAAATCTGTCTAAAAAATTCCTGTGTTTCTTAACACGAAAATTCTTAATTTCCTTGTCATACCTTTAAATGTAACATTACTGGTTAATTTTCCTTCAAAATTTATTTTTGATCCAAACACCAATCTGTCTCTTTTGCATAGTAGGTTTATTTAATTTTCTCCGTGGATGCATGGATGGTTTATTTAATTTTCTCCATGGATACAAATTTATAGTTGATAAGTCTGGTCCGGAATCTAACTGAAACTTCACGTTTTTATTTAATATTTTCGCCAACACATATTTACGTATATTTTTCTCGTCTTTTTCCTTTTATTATAGTGTGTCGTATCCGAATTTTGATTTGGGTTTTAATTTTTATTATGTGTGAATAGGTAAGTGCCTTTAACAGTTAAAATGTTAATCAAATACTAATCAAATGCTAAAATAATGCTAATGAAATGCAAATAAAATATAAATAAAATATAAATGAAATGTTAATCAAATATTAATGAAATGCTAATAAAATGTAAATCAAATTTTAATTAAATGTTAATAAACTTTTAATTAAATGTTAATCAAATTTTGATTAAATGCTAATTAAATGCTAATAAAATCTTAATCAAATTTGACTCAAATGTTAATTAAATATTAATTAAATTCTAAGCAAAGAATGAATGGATATTTGTGATGTACAAACCGGATGGATAGAAAACTTGGGGGTTGGGTTCTGATTAAAGATCGCCACTAAAGATTTTTGTTCTGGCTTCCGGTTACCGGAAGTTCACCGGGAAACGTCGTTTCTAGTTTTCGTTATTGGAAAAGAAGGATAACTTAGGGGTTTGTTTTGTCTCAGATAATTGGACTAATTAAGTGTTTCTGAATTTTTGAGATAATGATTGATAATTTGTAATATTTTTATTCTTTCGACTGCTGCTCACATCTTAACGTTTCAATCGATGTATCTTCTGACCTTCTTCACGTGTTCTTGTCGAACTCAGGAACTTTTCTGTCGGCTCATGGCGTTGTTGATAAAGTCCTTAGAAAAAGTAATTGTCTGTATTTTTGAGATGAGGTGGTGTTTTCATTGATTGAGATTGTAGGACTGACTTCCTCATCTTGGTTGTTATAGTCACAACGTTTCGGCCGTTTTGCCCTCCGGCCTTCATCAGGTGTTTTGTATCGAACTGGGGAACCGTTTGTTAGGAGTCTCGAACCCAACCTTTTATTATTATTACGGGGGGTACCGTGTTCGGACTCCAGCTAGGCTCTGGGACATAGTTGCTGGTTCGAGACTCCTTAGAAAAAATTCAGTTGCAAATTATACTTATTTGGAGGGTGGAGATTCAATCCTCAGTGCGGGCGATACTCAAAATTCAACTTTTTTATGCTTCAAGTTCTTTATATTTTCACATATTTATTCATGGTGCATGGTTTGGTTGTTTTGTTTGGCGGCATATCAACCCTTTTGAAGTTGTTTAATGCCGAATATATGAATTTTGGAAAAGTGTTTATGTTTCACGTTCTTCAAATATTTATTCATGTTGTTTGGTTTGGTTGTTTTGTAGAGGAAAATTGTTGGCTTTGTTTTTGACTTAGCAAACATGATTGAGTTTAGCAAGGGAATATATATATATATATATATATATATATATATATATATATATATATACTAGCATTTCAGCCCGGCGTTGCCCGGGTGTTTGGAGGTGTATGCTGAGCAAAAAAAAAAAAGAGTAAATTTTTTTTTAATTTGACCCCTATTATGACCCCTTAAAATTTATAGTTTCGGGCTCAGATCACTTTATTAAGTTAGATCCAGGTTCAAGGAACCTATATCTAAAATTTCAAGTGTCTAGACCCAAAATTGTCGGAGGAGTTTGGTAGAGTTCTTAAAGGTCAAATCGTTGAAATTTGACCCCTTAACAGCCAAATTTCTGGCTGACACCCGTCACATCGATTTTCCCAAATCTCAGTACTCGGTATTTCAAATTTCGAGTCTATAGACTAAAAATTGACAGAGTTATTGCGTAGGGAAATGTACACAGACAGACAGACACACAGACAGACAGACAGACAGACACGTTCACTTTTATAGATATATAGATATATATGTATATATATGTATGTATGTATGTATGTATGTATGTATGGGCAATAACATAAATATTTGATACATTTTAGGTCAGGAAACCAGTATGTCCAGAGCCTGATCTGATATTTTGTTATCTTTTCCCTTCAGCTCTATTAAGGGCAAAGTCATTGGAACTGTGGCATCGATAATGAGTAGGGCTATGACAACAGAATATTTTAATCATTGTTTTGACCCTCGAATATATATTCGACACAGTTAAACACAGTTAATTAATCGAGAAACACATTACTCTATATAAAAGCATATAAGATATCAACGGATATACATTGTAGAGTCAAAACAATAAAAAGAATATGCTGTTGTCCTAACCCTAATAATGAGTGCAGTTATTTCAGGCTTGTTTCATATTACAATGTCTGGCTTGATGGTCATGTCTTTTATGTATCTGCCCGCCTGTATCTCTTTGTCATAGAACAATATGACCTTTCTGTTTGATGTTATCGGTGGTGGTTCATGTTCCCAGATGTTCGACGGTCTGTCAAGTTGCATCTCTCCACAGATTTTCCAATGGATGTATTTACATACTTTGTTGTGGTGAGCAGTGCAAAGGCAATCTGCAAACAGGGTTTGGCATCCCGACATTAGGTGGCTCAGACTTTCAATCGCTGAGTGGCAGAACCTACGCTAACCATTTGTAGGCCAGCCATTTTAAAATCTATTTGTGTGTGTGTGTGTGTGTGTGCGTGTGTGTGTGTGTGTGTGTGTGTGTGTGTGTGTGTGTGTGTGTGTGTGTGTGTGTGTGTGTGTGTGGATGTTAAACGAAATGAAAATGGACTCAGTATTAAATAGATAGACGGGATGAATAAAGTTAAAACAATCCTTAATCAAACATATTTATATGGTTTTCAAGTGTTCAATATTATGAAATAATTTAATTCATTTTAATTATTTTCAATTACATTTCATATACTTTATTGCATTATTAAAACGCATTTCATTCCTATATCCGTATTTCGGAATTTTAATTTTCCACGTGACGTCAGCATCGGTCGGCTATGTTGCCTATCCTACAAAAGCTCATATTGCCGAAATTTAACTACTTTTTTTTTAAACAAATAATTATTCTCTTTTCCTCTCCCGTAAATCTTTAAAAATAAATACGCTTTCACTTCTTATCATAAAGATTGTTATCAAATAAATATTCTTTAAATGAATAGATCTTCGACGACCGAGCGATCGTATATTTAAAAAAAAAGTGGTGACGGGTGATAACGTACGTAAGAACATATTATTGGATCAACTTTTTTGCTTCAAACCAAACATGCTTATCGAACTAATCTGATTAATGTTGTTTCAGAACGGAAATTCCAAAACCCCTGTATAAATTGGTGAAATATTTCCATTTTATGGATGCCGGGCGCAAACACAGACCTCACAATATTACTATACTATCTTTGGACAGAACAGATCCTTATATTTTTATCCTGGCTGAAGACAATGAAAATGTATTTTAGTTCGAGTTTCACGTTCGACACAACAGTGAACATCAGATTAAAAAAAAAAAAAAAAAAAAAGAAGCTTTTTGGTCCCCCGACAAAAGGAGGGTGGACATGTAAATTCACCCTTGTCCGTTCGTCCGTTCGTCCGTTCGTTTGTCCGCACTTTTCTCAATAACTAGGTCTTGGAATATTTTGAAATTTTGCACAAACATGATATGAGTAAAAAAGTAACAGAACGGATTTTTCGGGAAAACTCTGCCTGCCCCTCTGTGGTATTATAAAGTGGCCCTGGGGTGGATATGAGCCACTAAGTGCTGAGAGGGAGGGGGGCGAATAGACAAAGGAAGAGGAAATAGCTTAGAATAAACAAAGAAAGAGGAAATATCCTACAATCAACAATAGATAGGAAGTAGCAAACAATAAGAATAGAAACCTACTGATAAAACAGGGAAGGGCAGCTTCCCGTAGCCATGTTGGGGTGGGCGACCTGAGAGCCGAAGACAGAGGAGACAGTCAGTTGACATCTAGATGCGCTAGAGAGCGGATGAAAGTTGGACAGTGACAGTTGACATCTAGATGTGCCAGATGGCGAATGGAAATTAGACAGAATTGACAACTAGATACCCTTAACGTCGGATGGGAGTTGATAACGACTACGGTTGAACAGTTATAGAGTTGTCTGTGAAATAGAGACGTGGACAATTTTAGAGTTGACTGTGAACAGAGATAGACGAATGTAACATCAATAGAACGGGGAGAAGACACACACACACACACACACACACACACACACACACACACACACACACACACACACACACACAAGTCCAACAGTCAATTTATATGTGAACATTGGCGTTTGTGTTTTTCCTATCTTTGTTCATATATCTATTTTGTGAACCGCGTGTGTTCTCATCGACAGTCGCCAACGGGAAAAGGACGATCCGGCCATAAGAGGAATAGAGGAATAGTCGAACGAAAAATCCACGGTACACGACGTTGGGAGTCGGCGATCTGACGAGGGAGCCACACGTGGGGTTACACCTCTAGACGTGCCTTTCCGGTTAAAATGGCTAAAATTTACATTTTTATGCTTATTAAAAAAAAAAAAAGATGCCTTGGATTTTTATAAAACGTTCTGAAAAGTTGTAACTAACTGCTTATCTATACATCGTGATAACTCCTGTGTGTGCCCCAGGGGTCCTTTTAGTGCTAATAAAACATTCCATTTTTGGAACTATTTTGCCATATTTATCCAAAATTTTCTGTGCATGGCTATTTAGCAGTTTTGCATGGTGCTGAACTCAAATTTAAATATGTGAAGGCCTTGGGGACCTTTGGCGCTTGATGGGGGTGGGTGGGGCAAATGATGGACTTGATCATTTCTTTTTTACATGGTGCAGAACTCAAATTTACATATGTTATGGCATAAAACTGCATCGTTTGTTCATTTTCACCAGGATTTGACGTCCCTTGGGAACCTTTGGGGCAAAATGGAGGGGGGGGGCAAATGCTTCGTTCACTGTGCACTCACAGGGGACCATGCATGCTTCACTTGTTCTGTATTGCATCTTCAGCTATCGGACGATTCCATCTTTTAAGAGGAGTGGAGGATGGTAACGTACATATGAACCTAAAATTGCCTTAACGTACTATTGTAACGATTTCTGGCGCAATATTATATATTATATTCCGTTGACTTAATATTCCAAGTCAACGGACTATAACTTTTACTTTATGCCAAACTTAGTGTTGAATAAAATTAATTTTGTGCTTATTTTTGTCATTAAATATCAAATAATAGGTATAAATATCTAACTGGGCATCTAACGGTACTATAACACTTAGTTCGCTGCACCTTATCATAGTAAAACTCCATACAAAATTCCATCCAAATCGATCCAATAGTTTCCAAGAAAACTTTCAGAATAAATGTGGTACTGTGGTGACTAATCCTATCTGTCATTCAAGCGGAATACCGTAACACTTAGTTCGATGGATCTTATCATGGTAAAGCTCCGTACAAAATTCCAGTCACATCGGCCCAATAGTTTCCGAGAAAACCTGTAGAATATATGTAGTACTGTGGTGACTAATCCTGATTAATCCCTATTTGCCAATCGAGCGGAATACCCTAAGACTGCAATTTATCGTAGCAAATCTTCATACCAAATATTAGCCAGATCGTATCAGTAGTTTCCGAGAAAAAGTGGAAGGGACGGACAAACAGATAGGCTGAAAGAAATATAATATAGATTGAATACAATTATTGCTCGTCATCCTAGTTATTCTTTCAGTTATTCATTGTTTGATTTGGTTTGACAGTTCAATTAATCTCAAGTTCGGCCGATTTGTATACATGATCCGACAATCGATGAGACTCGAATTCAGATCTCAATATGATAATGCAATCATATTTGTATGCATTAACTTGCACAGAAAAGAAAAACCTACGATTTCAGTCCGGGTTTTAGTATCTACTACCAGATGTAGCCGGCGTTGCCCGGTATTAAATGTGAGGTTGAATTACTTTAAAAAAACAATGAAGTAACCCCCCCCCCCAACCCCAACACCAAAAACGGAAAGAAACTGAGACATGCGCATGCTAGTATTATGTTTTCTTTCTAAACAGTTCATTTTTTGTAGGTAAAAAAAACAATACTCGAACTGAGATTGATACCAAACCTAAAGACAATGAGTTCAGTACGATAACCATTAGGACAGCTTGTCACGACTTTAAAAGGCGTTTTCAAACCTACTTATCTTTAACATAAGGAATCTGTTATGTGGACGATTCAAGCATACGCAGTCGTAAAACAGTTAACAAACAGATAAAAATCCGATGACCCCCCACCACCACCACCAACTTTTCAATTTTAACCCCTTTAGCAGATTTTTTTTCGATTAAAAAGTTTTTCATAAGTCTTAATACCCTATATATCAAATTTCAAGTCTGTAGATAAAAATTCGTTGAATATATAGGTTGAGAGTTGTCCTCTCTATGACACACATTCTCACTGTTACAGATATATAGATGTACGACAAATTAAAGCACGACAGATGGTTCCTTCATATTTCCTATTCGTGTGATATTTAGGCACGTCATTCGATTAAGCTGGGATTTTTATGTCAAGAACATAAAAGAAGCAACCGGTTTTAATTCAGACGGACTGGCATGCTGTTGGTTTTTTTTTTTTTTTTTTTGCTTTTGTAAAGAACGAACAGGGTTTTTTTCGTCTTTTTTTTCAGGCTGACGGGCTGAAATTTGTTGGAACTAAATAATTTGTTGATTAATTTACTTTAAATATGCATTTCTTTTTTGGCAAACATCTACTATTAATGACACTTAATATGAAATAAATAAGAAAACATTTGCGACTTAAAAAAAAAGTAAACAAATATTTTTTCTTTTAACATTATTTTTTTGTTAGACTTGTATTTTTTAAATATTCAACCTAAATAAAAAAAAACAACAACAAAAAACAATACTTATATAAGACTTTTAGCGAAAAAAAAAACAGCAAGAGCTATTTGTCGTGCATTAATTTATCGTGCTTAATTTGACGTGATTTAATTTATTGTGCCTAAATATCACATTGATAGTGAATTAATACGGGTTATTTGTCGTGACTTATTTTGTCGCACACAAATAGAAAACTCGCTTCTGTCCGAAATGATTCTGTCAGACTCGGGAATCTGTACAACATATCGGACGGAACCATTTATTTAATCTATGGCGGTAGCATGCTCTCGTCCCGTCAGCCATGAGCGGATAGCAGTTCTTAGTAATTCACAATTGTATTACGCAAGGACCTGTGCCCTAACGGGTGAAGTAAAATGAGTGTTAAATTACACCCTTGTTGAAGTGTTCAATCCTCCGTGCAGGCGGAAGTAAATTACACCGAATTCATAACGGTTGGAAGTAAACAAAGAAAATGGCCCTGTCGGTAGGGCATTAGAATACGCCGACTGCCCCCCTGCAGAGAGTAAAAGTCCCTCAATGGGGGTCCTGGATATGACCTTAAACTATATCCAGTGGTGAGGCCCCAGCTTGTGGGCTTTGGGGAGTGTGGAGCCACCCTTTAATTACCATTGCTCCCAGGTCCACTCTGACCCGGAGTGGTAGTACCTGTTAGGGTCCCAATTATGGGTTAAATAGAAACCGACGTGAAAACAACAAATATATTCTATTAAAAAAAGTTTCTTCAAAATCTTTGGATTCGGCATTAAATAACCCGAAAAGGTTTGATATGCCGTAAAACAAAAACAAACAACCAACATAAACAAAGAAAATAACAACAATGGAGAAACAGTAATAATAAAGGAAGGTTGCATCCATATATTTGCATCCACATATTTGCATCCATTTATTTCTCTCAACGCAAGTAGGAATAATACGTGCTAGATAAAAGACATGAAAAATATAGACGTAACTAGCAAGCCGTTCGGCGTTGCCTGGTCGTAAAATACGCATACACATTATATTTTAATTAATGCAGATCTTATTTATTATAAAAAGAAATACCGTAGGTATTAAACGTAACGTTAAATTCCTTTAAAAAAGAATTAAGTAAAAAAAAACAAAAAACAACAACAAAAACGGAAATAAACTGCGACATATGCACGCGAGTATTATGGGTTTTTTTTTGTAAACAGTTTACTTCTCGTAAAAAAAAAATACTCGAGCTGAGATCGAAACCAAAACCTAAAGACACTGAGTCAAGTACGATAGTCATTACACTAGCTTGACACAATCGGTATTCAGTGTTTTCAAATTTACTTATTCTTAGCGTAAGGAATCTGTAATGTGAATCATTCACGCATGTGCATTGCTGAAACAGTTAAAAATCCGATGACCCCCCCCCCGCGTACCAATTTTTTAATTTGACACCTTAGCTGCCCATTTCTTTCCGATGAAAATGGATTAAAAAGTTTTCCACGTCTCTGAATACTCTATATACTAAATTGCAAGTCTGTAGATAAAAAATTCGTTGAGTATATAGGCTGAGAAGTGTCCTCACACACACATTCTCACTTGTATACATGTATAGACAGATTATTACCGTAAAGTGTCAACATTAAAAGTCTCTAAACAAAATCGAAATAAACATGAATTGCTATAGAGAATGCATTGGCAACGTAAAGCTAATACAATTTACTTTATACTGAAAAATAACAAAAATGAAGAAACGGTAATGACAAAAAAAAAATCTTGCATTTACCTGTTTGCATACATTTATCTCAAGTTTGGCAGATACATCGTAAATGTCATATTACATGATGCATAAAAGAAGTAAAACTTATAGACATTATTGTGAACATAAGTGCCCACATTAAAAGTCTCTACACACAATCGAAATAAACATGAATTGCCAGGGTAAGCACACCACAAAGAATACTCATGAAGTAAATAAGACTTTGTATTGCCTGCAAACTATTTTCAAGATGAATGTTGCGACCAGTAAAAAAATAATATTATGCTAAAATTGTTAAAAAGAACCAGTATTGAGTATATTAATTACTCGAAAAATGTAAGTCGTTGGAGAACCTATTGAGTTTGTATTTGTTTTAATCAGGATTAAGTGAGTTTGAAAGATCAGTTAAATTTGCAAAACTAAAAAAGCAAATTCCCAAAATCTGCCTCACCTCTCTTTTTAATCAAATCTCTCTCTCTCTCTCTCTCTCCCTTTCCCTTCAATAATTAGTTAAATAGTATTAACACACGAGGTGACATTTCCTATTGTTTATAAATGGATTATTCCAATTTTATGTTTTATAGTAAACTATCAAATGTGCCCGGGGTTGCCCGATATTAAACATATGTTAAATTTCCTTGAAAAATGAAGTAAAAACAAAAAAAAAAAAAACAAAAAAAAAACGAAAAGAAACTGAGACATGTGCATGCGAGTATTGTTTTTTTTCTAAACAGGTCACTTCTTGTAAATAAATAAAAAAATACTCAAGCTAGAGCGAAACCAAAACCTAAAGACAGTGATTCAAGTATTATAATTATTAGACTAGCGTAACACGAGGTCAAAAGGATTATTTTCAAACTGACTTATCCTTAACAAAAGTAATCTATAACATGAACTATTCACGCATGCGCATTCGTGAAACAGCAAATATAAAAATCTGATGACTCCCACGAACCAATTTTTCAATGTTTGCCATTCATCAGATCTTATTTTTGTTCCGGATGAAAACCGATTAAAAAGTTTTCCATGTGTCTAAATACTCTATATACCAAATTTCAAGTCTGTAGATAAAAAAATCGTTGAATATATAGATTGAGGAGTATCCTCACACACGCATTCTCACTTTTATAGATATATAGATTTTAGTACTTCTGAATGTTAATAGATACATAGAGAATAAGGAAGACAGAAGCGAGAGTGATACATACAGTATAGAATAACAATAGTGTGGTTAAACAACATACAGTGGTTAGGTAAGTGTAACCGACAAAAACTGCGTAAGAGATGGATGGATTGGTGAGCAAATCTGAACTTGAGAATATTTAGATATGTATTTTGTACGACTAAAATACACATAATAAAATACAAATAAACAAACGTTGATTAATTCAATTTTAGTATAATTCTATACATCAAAGGGGCGAATAATTGTTAGTTATTTCAAATTAGTGCCAACTTCCTTGACTGAATCATAAATTCAATCTCTTAATGATAAGGCGTTGCCTTTCCTCCCATCTCAACACGACCTTTTTTTTTCTACTGGTCGCAGCATTCCTTTTGAAAATAGTTCATAGACAATACAAAGTCATATTCACTTGACATGCATTCTATATAATGTGTTTACCCTAGCACGTCATGTTCATTTCGATTGTGTGTAGAAACTTTTAATATTGATGCTTACGTCAATAATTACGTCCATTTACGTCGTATCAGACACCGTTTATGCGAAAAATAAGTGTATGTAAATGCAAATACTTTATAAAAATAATTGAAAATAATTGGTGTATTCATTGTTTTTTTTTGTTTTTGTTTTTTTGCGGACTGTTATCCTCATCTTCATAGTTGTTGTTTCACCACGTTTCGGCCAACTCATCACCTGCCCTTCTCCAGCTGGTTAACCGCAATGGAATAAGAATGCTGAGTCTTGTAACTATATACCCAGTAATTACTGCCTCACCGGCCCAGATCCCTTCGGGGACCGGGCGACAAGATCAAAGTGTAGTATCTGTTCCGGCAGATACTGCACTTAAGATAATTTGTACCAGTCAATGGAGGGGAAACCCTCTATACTGGGACAATTATTATTTTTGGTAACCAGAGTGACCCCTTTTAGGGGAGCTGGTTTTTACCTCACATTAAAAACGGCCTTGTGCCTAATTTGCTCAGTGGGGGAGCAAATAAATACCATCTGTTCCGGCAGATACTGCAAGCAAAGACCATATGTGTGGGCAACCTCACATATAAGACCTTGGTCAATGTAGGGGCAACCCTTCATACCAACTGTCACTATCCAACTCCCCTACTCCCCGGGGAGTTGGTCCCCATTTCCCCTTCACTCCTCACATTAAAAATCGGCCTTGTGCCTAATTTGCTCGGTGGGGGAGCAAATAAATACCATCTGTTCCGACAGATGCTGCACTTAAGATAATTTGTACCAGTCAATGGAGGGGAAACCCTCTATACTGGGACAATTATTATTTTTGGTAACCAGAGTGCCCCCTTTTTGCCTACTTTTAGGGGAGCTGGTTTTTACCTCACATTAAAAACGGCCTTGTGCCTAATTTGCTCAGTGGGGGAGCAAATAAATACCATCTGTTCCGACAGATGCTGCAAGCTATTACTAGCAAAGACCATATATGGGGGTAACCCCGCATATCTGACCTTGGTCACTGAGGGGGCAACCCTTCATACCAACAGTTACTAATCCAGCTCCCATTTCCCACCTCTCGGGAGCTGGTCCTCCCTTTCCCCCTCTCTCCACATTAAAAAACGGCCTTGTGCCTAATTTGCTCAGTGGGGAAGCAAATAAATCCTCCCAGTAATTACTGCCTTTTATAGTTTTCACCAAGCAAATCCTCTGGCCTGCTTTGGGTAGGATTGAAACCTCTATCTTCAGACAATGCTCACCTAGAACCGTAGAGACAACGCCTGTATCCACTGCACCACGGGCCTCGAAGGGCGATCATGGTTGGACTTTATGGACATATATCTAAGTTTGTGTTCTTATCTGATCTTCAATTATCGGGTCCGTATCGAATGGCATTATATATGTATATATATATATATATATATATATATATATATATATATATACATATATATAAAACTACTTAATTTACTCACATAAAATTAGTATACGAAAGTATAAATTTATGTGTATTTAACTATTTACTTCAAAAGTGCTCAATACGTAGGTAGAACTAGTTAGTAAGTTATAAAATATATATGGCGCCTGAGGAGACCTATAGTGGATGAAACGCGGAATATTCAGTGTAGCTTAATCGCCATATATATTTTATAACTTTATATATATATATATATATATATATATATATATATATATAAAATAAGTAGTTAATAAAACATGTTAAAGAACACTTTGAAAAAGAGTAAAAAACATATTTAATTTTAAAAAGGAAACACTATATAAGTGGATAATCCTTAATCCGCAGAGTTTCGAAGAAATACTTTCCTTCTCATCAGAGGGTATGATTTAGCAAAATGCAGGATCGGATTTTGCTTGCAAAAGTATTTAATGAAACTACAGAGGGAATATGGTGAAAAAACAAATGATTTCACGTAAATGGATAGTTTGGTGAAGGGTAAAATATCCAATAACGGTAAAATCCAGAATCCAAAAAAAAGTTGGTTAAATTTCCATTTCCACAAGTAAAATCCAAGGGAATGGCGTAATTGGAAGATGGTCCAATATATATATATATATATATATATATATATATATATATATATATATATATATATATTGAAATTCTTTGAAATAAGGCTTCATAATTAGTTTATTCATTTTTTTTGCTGACTGTTATTCTCACAAGACACCGCATTCCTATAGTGTCGCGGTTAACCACCTGAAGAAGGCCAGAGGATGATTTGGCCGAAACGTGGTGAAACAACGGCTACTATAAAGATGAGAATAACAGTTCACAAACATGACTACAACAATCATGAAGCCTCATCTCAATGGATCTCCCCGCCCCCAAAAAATTTTTTGAATCAAAAATGATAAAAATAATATAATAATGAAAATAATTGGTTAAGAATTATGTCAAATTGTTATGCTTATTTTATGGTTGACAAAAATCCGAATCTCTTTCTTTGACACGCTATAACATAACTTTATTGGTATTGTATTGTCTACCAAATTCCAACCACTGACCCATCGACGCAATGTTTCCTTTCTGCACTTGTTTTACAGGTACTTATATGGAATGTATCTCAACGATTTTTGAAAGCGAAACTGGCATTGGACAGGCTATTTCCATAGAAGAGTTTGCAATTAAAGGATACTCTAACTTAACTTCTAAATCTGACCCCCAAGAACGCCATGGGAATGGAATATGTGCCTATATTAAAGATGGCTTTCCATGTGGTAGGGGCATCTCAAGAGAAGATCTTAACTTACCCTATATGTGCTTCTGGGTTGCATTAGCTCACACTACTGCATTTATATTTACTCTCTATCGCCCCCACAACAACGGAGTTACTATCTTTAAAAGCATATATGAGAAAATTGACCAAGTCCTATCTGCTTATCCTTCAGCTAACATTCACGTATGTGGATACTTCAATGTTCACAACATCGAATGGTTGACCCACTCAAACAAGACCGATGATGAGGGAGGTTCTGTCATGATTTTTCCATTGCTTATGACCTCACTCAGATTATTCAGGAACCCACCCGTGTGCCCGACAATGACGGCCAGTATGCGAGTCTACTAGACCTTTTTCTCACAACTTACCCTGAACTATGTTCAGTTTCTCTTCTGTCTCCTCTTGGATCTTCCGACCACTCTGTTGTATCAATTAAGATAAAAATGAAATGTAATATGTCCCCAGACGTACCTCTCCATCGTACAGTATATCGATACTCTAAGGCTGACTGGGATAGCTTCCGTACATTTATATCTGATCTACCTCTGCATTCCATGTTTAAAAAGGATGTGTCCTCTATAGTATCAGACCTGACGGAATGGTTAATTGTAGGTATAGACCGTTTCATACCCTTGAAAAAGTTCCAGCAAAAACCTAACAGCCAGCCATGGTTCTCTTCAGAATATGCTGCTGCCATTGCGCACAGAAATCACTTTTTCCACTGTTTCCAACGTAATAGATGTATGGAAACTAAAGCCGCTTTCAGGACTGCCAGCAACCATTGTAAGAAAGTAATAAAGAACGCAAGAGAGTTGTATGCCCAATCCGTCAAGTCCAAAGTAGCTGAGCAGCGGCTTGGTTCCCACCAGTTTTGGCAAATAGCAAACAGGATCCTGAACAGAAGCGTGTGCTCTATCCCAACTATCATTAATGGACCTGAGGTAATCTCGCCAGCATCATACAAAGCCAAACTCTTTGCCAAGAACTTTGCAGCTAATTCTACCCTTTACGACCAAGGCCGCCAACCCCCAATATTTCCTCCTGTATCAGAAAACACGCTATGTGATATACATATATCTGTCTTTGATGTTGCCAAGATAATCAAAAACCTTGATTCCAGTAAAGCAACTGCCCCTGACGGTATTCCAATTATAGTACTCAAAAAACTTCAACCAGAACTAGCGCCCATACAAAACTGTTTCAACGTTGTCTTAAGGAGAATAGCTTACCATCACCCTTGAAAATCTCATCAGTATGTCCTGTATTTAAGAATTCGGGTGATCGCTCATCCCCCTCTCAGTACAGGCCAATAAGTTTCCTGTGCGTCATGAGTAAGTTGCTAGAATCTGTGTTAAATACAGAAGTAATCAACCATCTCAACAAAAATAACCTTCTTAGTGACACTCAATATGGTTTCCGTTCTGCTAGATCTATAGCAGATGTGCTTACAGTTATATCGCATAGGATTAGCGAATCTCTCGACGGAGGCAACCTTTCTAGGGCAATTGCTCTTGACATATCTAAGGCCTTTGATAGGGTATGGCATAAAGGTTTACTTCACAAGATCTCTAGTTATGGTATAGCTGGAAATGTCTTCTCAATTATTAAATCATTTCTTTCTGATAGGTTCATAAGAGTAGTAGTTGATGGGCAAAAATCAGAAGCTCACAGTATTAATGCTGGTGTCCCTCAGGGGTCCATCCTGGGCCCAACTCTCTTCCTGATCTACATTAATGATCTTCCAAATCACATCCTTTCATCAGTCGTGGGCATTTATGGTAGCACATCTAAGACAGTAAACGACCAAGTTCTCTCCGATTCTCTCTCCTCTGATCTTGAACACGTGGTACAATGGGGAAAGGAGTGGCTGGTTACTTTTCATGCATCTAAAACCAAGTTTCTCTCTTTACATCATCAACATTCTGATCCACATCTTGCATCAATTGAAATAAATGGCTTTCGTCTTCAGGAGGCCTGAAGTTTTGACAAGCTTCTGGGCTTGACCTTTACTCCTGATCTTAAATGGAACACGTACATAAAATCTGTTGCCAAGGCCGCTGGAAAAATGGTGGGATCTTTCTATCGATCCAGTAGATATCTCACTGCTGATGCAATTCTCTATCTATATAAGAGCCAGGTACGTCCAAGGATGGAGTACTGATGCCACATCTGGGCAGGAGCTGCTAGAAAGGACTTGTCCTGCCTTGATAGAGTTCAAAATAGACTTCGTAGCCTCGTAGGAGATGTCCTTTTCTCTTCCCTGCAACCTCTGTCTCACAGAAGAGATGTTGCGAGTTTGTCTCTGATGTATCGCTATTTTCATGAAAAGTGTTCGACTGAGCTTCAGTCTATGGTCCCCCCTCGCCAAACTTTCACAAGAAACACTCGTCTAGCTGAAAACACTATCAATAATTCCCCTCACTCTTTATCTGTGCCTAAACCTAAACGTAGATTCCATGAACAAAGCTTCTTTCTTAGAACTGCACGCCTGTGGAATTGTCTTCCGTTTTCCTGCTTTCCGGCTGACTACACTATGGTTGTCTTCAAGTCTAACGTAAACAAGTTCTTGATGAGCCGTTCCATATAAGTTATCAAATTTACCGAATTTTCATTACTAATGATTACTATATTGTTCAATTTCTACTGTACACTCTTTAACCCTTATCCTTGAGTGGCCTCTTGGCCTTGATAATATGGTGATGCCTGTTTAAAAAAAAAAACGTAAATACACCTGACCAACCTAACTAGCAGCCAAATCCCAGCCATTCACTATAAAAGTCCCTTGATGTCGGAAAACTTTATACTCTAATAGTTTTCCCCCCTCGTAGACCACTTACTATTGTACGAGGATCTTTCCAAAAGTAATGCCTCTTATTTTTATTCCGCCCTAATGGATCAGATTGGAAGCTGCATTGTTATGATGACTGAATTTATGCATTCATAATGTTGTGGTGGGAGATATTTTATAAGAATTATATTCAATTGAGATGTGGAGATATTGTTCTTTTAACAGACAGATAAAAGCGTATAATTTGTATGTATGTTTATTTATCCAGGGCATATGATATCGACGTATAAACTGAGTCATGTTGTATCAGAGAGTTATCACACAGGTATATTTTACAGTTCATATATAAGAATAATAATATATGCTTCATAACTTTTTTCTTGAAGAGTTCTTGTATCTTCACTTGCTGAGCTCCGTGACGAACCATGAAATGACCAACACCATCCAATTGAGACATCTGTTCTTCCTTCTTTTGTGAAACCACTGAACAAAACTTTATATTTTGATAATATAAATTTATTTCAGTTGTCTCAGTTGGTTTTCACAAGATCCACATTTCGTCTACATTTTTATTCTTCCCAGTCCGCTTCCTGGTCGTCTGTTCACTCCCGTGACTAACTCTCGACTCTCTCCGTCTGTTCACTCTGGTGGTCAAACTCCAACTCTCGACTCTAAACTTCCCGACCTCTGACCTCAGTTCCGTTATGTCATCATTCAAAAGCACACGTATCCCTTACGTGTGACCTTTCCACGTCTGCCTGACCAAGTTTATTTTGTTTATATTTTACCTAGCTAATTTATATAAACAACTCCAGCTAAAATCCATTGCGACACATTATTATATAAACAATAAATAACTCCCAATATAAACTATTTTAAGAATATCATTGAATAGACAAATAAGTAGATAGATAGATCGATAATAACTAATTAACTTCTAACAATGTTAATTATTTAATAATGATATTAAAGCGCCATCACTCTGTTGCAGATATTGACGGTGTGAGATTTTAAGAAATTAACCCCTGTCATGGAGGTACCTCAGAAGCAGAGATGCAGCATTGAATTCCTCCATGCAGAAACAATTGAACCGATCAACATTCATTCATGGGCACCTGTTGAATGTTTACGAAGTCGATATAGTTGATGTAGGCACTATTAGGAGGTGGGTTCATCGATTTTAGAGTGGTGACAAAGATGTTAGTTATAAAATGCGCTCCAGACGCCCATGCACAGCCACGACTCTAGAAAATACTGTGCGCCTCGATCAACTCATCCGCACTGATCGGCGGATGACGGTGAATGAAATACGTGTAGAGTTCAATGTGGATGTCAGTGCACTAGAAACCATGTTACTGTTCCTAGGATACAGTAACATGTGTGGAAGGTGGGTTCCACGAATGCTCACGCAGAACCAAAAGTCGCGATGTCTATCAGAACTTGTTGAATCGGTACGAAGCCGAATATTACGGAATCTTGGATCACATCATCACTGGTGAGGAGATGTAGTGTCACTACTACAGTCGGACTCCAAATGGCAGTCGATGGAATGGCACCACTGACACTCCCTAGCGAAGAAAAAGTTCAAAACGCAGACATCTGCAGGCAAAGTGATGTGCGCCGTCTTCTGAGACATGAATGGCGTAATTCTCCTTGATTTCTTGGAATCAAGGTTGACTGTCAACTCTGGCCGTTACGTTGAAGGCCTAGATTGCCTATGTAAGGCCAGAAAAAGAGGGAAACATTCCGTTTGCAACATGACAACGCCAAGCAACACACTAGTTTGGAGACTATGGAATATACGGTAAAGTTCGGTTAGCCGGTGCTTTCTTACCAATCATATAGTCCCGAATTGGTACCGTCAGATTTTTACTTGTTCAGACCTCTGGAGGACGCATTAATTGGGCAGTATTATACCCACACAAAAAACGCTGTAATCGCAGCTGTGAAAAAATGGACCGCCTCGGCAGGTGCTGACATTTAAAACTGAAGCACCCGGGCTCTTGTTCATCGCCCGTGAAAGGGCATTGACAAAGGTGGTAACTGTAAAAAAATATAAATAAATAAATAATAATTCTGAAGCACGAAAGGTCGCTCGTTTTAATAGTACTATTCCCATCTTAGTAACTCTTCAATGTTTTGAGTTAGAAAATAAGAGGAATTACTTTTTGAATAACCCTTGTTATTACACCCTTCTTCCTGTTTCTCCAACTCTACAAAAATGCGAAAGTTTAAATGTAATGTGAACAAACATCTTGCTAAACAACTTCTCATTTAGGATGCCCCTTTATAAATCTGTTCCCGAATTACAGTAGCCCCTTACGTCTTAGTTGTGTGGCACAATGACCTAGCCCCTTTTTAAAGGAGCTAAGGGTTTCTACATTAATAAACCTTGTGTATAACTTGGCCTGCACTTATGTGGAGGCAAACACACTTACACACACATATTCAGTGCGGACACATCTTGCTTAAAGGTTAAAACTGTCACATTCGAAATTTGACATATGTTTATGAATTCAGTGCATAATAAAAGTTAAACAATGTTGACATTATAATTTTGAAAAGCAAATCATTGCGTGAAACGCATCGTTCTCTCTCTCTCTCTCTCTCTCTCTCTCTCTCTCTCTCTCTTCCTTTCTCTATTTCTCTGATTCACTCCTTTTCTCTCTTTTTCAATGAAGAAAGAGAGAAACGAAAGATAATTTCATTGTTTAAAAACAGTTGAGATTTACTCGCTATACGCGATGGGTCGACAAAATATGCTTCCTACTTGTTAACTGTTAAATAAATTGTATATATTTTTATAAAAATGCATTTGTCGCTATTTTATACAAGTATTCGATTTCAGCATACCATTAATGCCGACGATGGGAAAATGCCTGCAATGACCACGCAAGATGCGACCCATGCCAGACAGTTATAGTCGACAACGGATCGACCCGTTTTCGTTGATGTTTCCAGCACGTGTCTATCGTTTAGATATTGTTGGATATTGTTTATTCCCCGGGGAGCTGGTTGCGTTCCCAAGACGTTCCCCAACCAAGTAACCCTCCCGGGAGGCGGTAGTGCCACAGTTGCAATGGACCTTTTGGGGCTTAAATAAAAGTAAAAAAATAAATAAATAAAATAATACATCTGTGCGGCAAAATTAGGTTCTTTTTCGTTATTGTAGCGAAATTCGAATGTTGAAATATTGAATTTCCAAATATTGAATTTCCAGTATATACTGAATTGGCATGTCGCAGTAATGAACATATTCAAAAATTAAGAAAAACGATAAGGTAGGAAATCGATTATTAATAAAAATAATTTTCGAAAACAATTATCAAAAATTTAGTTTTGCGACCCCCCCGAAAAAAAAAACCCTGAGAGTTCTAATTGTAACAAAAGGGAGGTAAATATTTTCTAAAAACTGAAAATCTTTGGCCAATTTAGCAAAACTTAATATTCGCAAATGGTTTTCGAAAACTGTTTCCATTAATAATTAATTTTCTACCTTAACGTTTTTCGCAAGTTTTGGATATTCTCATTACTGCGACATGGCAACTCAGTAGATACCACTGGTTTTACTTGATAATCAGTATTTCATTTTTCGAATTTCGCTACATTAACGAAGAAGACCCCAAATTGGTTTTACTACGATAAAATGACATAAAGTTGTCCTTTTTGGCTATAAAAAAAGTGTAGTATCTGTTCTAATACTGCATTTCATCTTCTCTGTACTCAGCTAGTGAAGGAGAAATCCGTACAGACCGAGACATTTATAAAATATGTTTTGTCTCAATTCAGATTGCTATTTTTTTTTAGTGAACCTGTATCTTCACCTTAGTGTGCCTAACATTGCCTTCGTGAATAGGCAAGTAAATAGGTAAAGGAAGCAATTACTAAATCACTTCAATGTTGTTAATATCTTGGGGTTTTCTTGTGATGGGGATATTTTCTCGTACGAACGAGAAATGAAATATCTACTCAGGTCACGGTGACCGCTACTGTAAACGTCATTGGGTTAGTAACGTTTCATCCTGTAAACATTACAAAAATAGTTCTTTTTGTGTGTGTGTGTGTGTTTGCGGATTTTTTTTTTTTTTTTTTTTTTTTATAGTTGAAAGAATTTATGAGCAACCACGAGTCTTGAAATCAGGATCCGTCTTAAGGGGTGGGAATTGGGGTGTGTGCTTTACGAGCGAAAAGAAGAAAAAAAAAACAGTGAAGAGAAGATAGTTATTTAAGCTAATCTAAAAAGCAAAAAAGCAAAAAAAAAAAAAAAAAAAGAAAAAAGTCGGTGACATGAACTCAAGACGAGGACTATTAACTCAGGCTTGTAACCCATGACAACAGGAGTATTTACTTTGGCAGATAATATCAGATAAAATGTGGCGTATTTGGGAAATTAACCCTCGGCGGTGACGCCATTTAGTATCATATTTTTTTGTTGTTACTTTTTACAAAATCAGATAATGTATAAGCGTCACGGTCATTGCTTTTGTTTTGTTTTGTTTATTTGTTATATATTACTAAGTAAGAAATCATTTCGATTAAAAATCCAGTAAGGATTATGCATCTAAAATTGAGAGAAAAAAAAAGCATACTTGAAAAATGTCAACATTACGCCGAATCAAAACAAAATGGCTACCAAATTTTACTTGGTGTCGTGTTTATCTAAAAACGAAACTGAGTGAAACGTGCTTTTCTCAATGTTAGATGAATAATACTAACTAAGCTACGTATCTATAAAGATGAGAATGTGTGTATGTGTGTGTGGACACTTCTCGACCTATATACTCAACAATTTTTTTATCTAAAGACTTAAAATTTTATATATATATATATATATATATATATATATATATATATATATATATATATATATATATAAAAGGTATTCAGAGATGTGGCAAACTTTATAAACAGTTTACATCCGGAAAAAAGTGCTGCTAAGCGATCAAAAGTGAATAATTGGCACTTGGCAGTCATCGGATTTGTTAACTGTTTTACGAATATGCGAGCGCGGTCGTGAAACATGACAGCTTCTTTATGTTAAGAATAAGTAGGCTTGAAAACTCTTTGTAATTACCATGTCAAGCTGGTCTAATGGCTATCATACTTGCCTCACTGTCTTTAGTTTTAGGTTTTGATCTCAGCTTTTTGTTTTTTTACGTCATACCTAAATCAGTATAACTTTAAAATAATTACCAAAAATGGTCCATTAGAATAATAATATAAAGTCAAAACAGAACTTTTCGAAATTAGGGATTTTCACTGGATTCTCACTGTATATTAACTCTTCAGGGTGATTGAAATCAGTGGTAGATAACTGTTTTCTATCAATGACAGAATCTTTCAAGTCGGCCATCGTTTTTCTTCTCGGTATACTGCAAGCATTTTTTTTTTTCTAAATGTAGCTCTAGCACTACTGGTCAATTTTTAGGACATTCATCGTCAACATTAAGACCAAGAAGAAAAAAGTAGTCCTCGTTGTTTCCGTTTATTGTCAAAAATTTTCTCTTCTTTTGTTTTTTTGGGGCGGGGGGTTGGAGGTATTAAATATTCCACAATTAGTCTTAAATTAAATTCCAGTTTTACGTCATCTTTTTTTTTTTTTAATTTGTTAGGTGAAAGCACGGAATAATTACAAAACACCCTCCCTTCTGCATGTGAAGAATATATTTTCTAAATAATACCGTAATGAGTTCAGCATGATAACGTACATGTCTAAGAAAAACAAAACAAAACAAAAATAACGTTTTTGAAGTCTCGATAATCGCCCAGAAAAAGAAAATTAAATCAATTACTCCACAGAAAGTAAAAGTAGTAAAAAAAAACAAAACAAATATATAACAAATAAGTGTTTCCATAGGCAGTAAAATTTACTTCGAAACCTACCTATGTAATTTTAGCGTTTTAACTTATTTTAAAGCGTTTATTCAATTCTAAAAAGAAAGTGTCTACATGATAAGTAACAGGAAATCGGTCAAAAATATGAAATTAAATCAAATCATCGACAGGAATAAAATAAATAAATAAATAAATAAAAAACAACCAAAAAAAAACAAAAACAAAAAACAAAACAAAAAGAAAACAAAAACAAACAAACAAACAAACAAACAAACAAAAAAACAAAAACAAAAACAAACAAAAAAAAAACAAAAAGCAAAAAAAAACAAAAAAACAACGAATATAGCATTATTAAATTCTTGATATTTTCTCGAAAATAGAAAATTAAATATTAGTTCCGGTAAAGGAATTTTTTAGGGCCTCTTTTTTGGATAGGGGGGATAGTGGCGCTTCCGTCTTTTGTGCATATTTACGTTCCCAAACCAATGCTGTGTTTACATTTTGAGAGCGTTCCGTACGTGCAAGGAAAGAACAATATGTTTTATGGTAGTTCCTTCTACCCAAGGAAAGCGTATCCATTGCGTGTCAAAATGCCAATAATTCTCAAACCTTTTGTTAGAGATCACCGTTAAGTTAGTAAAATTCCAGTATTTAATTCCAGTTCCAGTATTTAATTTTTATCATTTTTTAGCAATTATCAAGACTTTAAAGATGCTATATAGGTTTTTAGCAGAATTTCATCATGTTTGGAATATGATTTAATTTTTATTTGTGCGATTATCGAATGTTAAAATACGTTCTGTATTTTTTTTTACTCATGTATGTTTGATAACATGTTGAATTGCTAAAATTAAGTTGCCAGTATTTATGAAACATTAGGATAATTTTAAGGTTACAAGTATTAAATTTTCTGTTTTTGAGCGATTATTATGTTTGTATTTGTTTTTTTTTTAGCGCGATTGTTTCCTGTAGAGAAGTGTTTTTTATGTTTTACAATGTATTCTCAGAATCCACTATGACATTATTTTACCACAGTAATCTTTAAAAAGTATATTCGAGTTAAATTTAAGATTTACAGCATCTATTATTAATTAGTTAGGTGAAAGTATGCAATAAGTTTCAAAACACTATTCTCTGCTCACATTTGTTCATAGCGACGCCATATTGTAATGTTTTGAAGTGTTCGTTTAGAATGATCTGATCCCGGAATAAGAGAATTAGCAATCAGAGGCAGCGGACTTTTCTAAGAAAAAATTGTTTTTATTCTGCTAGGAGAAATATAATTGTATATCTATGTATGTATGAAACAGTTACGGCCGGTGTAAGTGTAGAATATGTAGAACGTGTAAACTTTCTTCTGATATGGACTGGTTGCGATGGTAGATGTAAATATTTAGAGGGAAAAATAAGCACACCTTCCTTTAACGATGTTGCGATTGTGATGGTGTTGCTCCTAGGATGTAATGTAGTATTTTATTAACACGATTGAAGGTGTCTGCAAAGGTTTTCAAAAGCTGCATAAGATAGTGGCTATTAGTCTAACTGTACTAAATATGTATGTGGCATCTGCTGTTGCAAACCTACCATACTTTTTTCTAGAGGGGAATTCCTGCGGCTACTTTATTAATATGCATATAAAAAAACAGAGAAGATATATATATATATATATATATATATATATATATATATATATATATATATATATATATATATATCCAGACTTCAGATGTTCGAAAGTAGGGAGTAATGAATTCAACGAGGTTGTAAGATAGTACTCAATAACAAGAGCAAAATATTTTTATTATTTATTTCAGGGTAAACAGTTACATTTGGTCGCTACAAACAGCCACTTTTTTCAGTCGATGAGACTTCGTCAGGGTCGGGCGACCATGAACCATTCGGCGCTATAGAAGTAAAGGAAAAAAAATGAGCCCCCCCCAAAAAAAAAATTATAAAAGTTGCGAGCTCTCTAAAAAAGAAGGATAATAATGGAGAAGTTGTATTTCAACCTTTTTGGAAAATCGTTCAAAAATTACCACAGCAGGATTTATAGACAATGTAAATTAGAACTTTTATAGTCTTTATCTATCTATCTATCTATATATAAAAGTGAAAGTGTTTGTGTGTCTGTGTATCTGTGTATCTGTGTGTGTGTGTGTGTCTGTGTACATTTCCCTACGCAATAACCTTGTCAATTTTTAGTCTACAGACTCGAAATTTGATATACAGATTACTGAGATTTGGGAATATAGATGTGATCGATTTTTGGCCAGAAATTTGGCGATTAAGAGGTCAAAGTTCAACGATTTGACCTGTGAGAACTCTACCAAACTCCTCCGACAATTTTGGGTCTACGCACTTAAAATTTTAGATATAGGTTCCTTGGACATGGATCTAACTTAATAACTTGAATTAAGCCCCAAACAATACATTTTAATGGGTCATAATAGGGATCAAAGTTAAAAAGAATTGACCTCTGCGGTCTCTTCATAATTACTCAGACAATTTCTGGTCTAAATATTTGAAATTTTACATAAAGGGTATTCAAAGATAGGGCAAGCTTTTTCATCAATTTGCATCGAAAATTTTTAGTTACCAATATATAAATGTATGTATGTATTTCTGTTTGCATGTCTGCCTTAAACTTTCAATAGAGGCGACAGATTTTAACAAGATCAGTATCGTTTTAAAGTTCGATCTTTCATACGACAAATATCGAAAAATTGGCTAAAAATATTAATATCTTCTCCTTTAACTAAGCACTTTTGTACAGGGGGGGGTCACTTTTTTCGCCGATATTTTTTAAAGTTATCTTCTCCTTTAGATCTTCTAGCATTAATTTAAAAAATGTCGCTTCCGGTTTGGCGGTGGTTGTAACAGCATAAACGTTAGGTTTTAACCCGTTCTTTTCCTCCTTTGCGATACGGGTTCGAGCCTGCCTTCCTTCTACCACTTTTTTTTTTGCTCAACATACAAATCCAAACACCCGGGCAACGCCGGTCTGAAATGCTAGTGTATATATATATATATATATATATATATATATATATATATATATATATATATATATATATATATATATATATATATAAACTTGTCTCATCTATATGTTTGGCTCATTTAAGAATTTCTGTATAATCACTGTGACCTTGAATTTTAACATTTTTATCATAACATTTCAGGCCTCGTTTGTTGATATAATGTAGCACAACACGCACGTGTACACTAGAAAACACAATGTACGATATGGCAAACGCTCGTTTGAAAAGAAATCCATACACGTGGCCAATATAAATAGGAGAGCAGATATTCTTATTTTGCAGTCTCTTCGATTCAAATATCATGATTACTGCAATGAAATAACTAAATATCCCTCAAATCTGGCATTGCCTCTGACTGCTGATATCGTCGAGGTATAGCTAATAGACATCACACACACACACACACACACACACACACACACACACACACACACACACACACACACAAAAAAAAAGAAAAACACAACAACAACAAAAAGAAAAAAGCACCAATTTCTTGAATGATTATTAATTCATCTTAGAAGTCAAACCGTTTTGCCGGGGAGCATGTATATGTATAGTTAGAAATGGGTCTCTCGGGGTAAATTTGGCTCCACCTTACATTCCGTCCTCGCTTGAATGAGAATTAATAGTCATCCAGGGAGTTAGGGCATCTGTATGATGCCATGTTTATTTGTTGAAAACTTTCAAATGACAACAGTAAAAGAAGTCTATATTGAAACGAATATATATGGACCTTTTCTTCGTTTCTTTTTCTACCTCTGTGTCTATATAATATAAAAGTCACTTTGTGTGTGTGTGTGTGTGTGTGTGTGTGTGTGTGAGAGAGAGAGAGAGAGAGAGAGAGAGTTTCGGCTGAACATATCTTTGTGCAAATTTCATACAAAGCTAATTTATATATCTGGCAGTGTTCTTGTACAGAAATTCATCCGATAAGTATCAAACATCGAAAAAATTCCGATCTTTAAAATAGCTTTTCTCTCTTATAGATACAAGAGAATAATTTTTATAAAAGAATATTTTACGTTACACCGGCCACAGGAAGTAATAAAAACTTAGAAAATCATTTCTTTAAAAAAACAAAAAAAAAACAAAACAAAAACAGATTTATTATAATCTGGAGATATAACTTACTGACAGAACATTCGACTACAGATCGAATGATTTCTTGTTCAAGCCTGGGTGTACCTCACCATTTTATTTTAATTTTTTCTTATTAATAAGTTCAATTTACGATAAAAGAAGTGGTATCATTTAAAATTACCGAAAATAATTTCTTTGTTTGCATATTTTAAAACTAAACATTAATCAGAAATGACTTTTCCGGGGCATTCATCGTCAAACCCAAATATAAACATTGTGATTATTATTTATTTATTTATTAATTATTATTATTATTATCATTATTATTATTATTATTATTATTATTATTATTATTGGCTCACAAGGAGCTTTCCTACAGGTTATCAAAGATCTCGCCTTGAAGCCTGTGGCGTTCCCTGCAAGCTGAGTGACAACAAGTCTCCTCGGATTTCCAGTGGTCTCAACCTCTTCCGATAGCATTTGCAAATAAATCTGTATTATCGCAACAGCCGCTTTCCATTTATTTCTCGCTGACAGCGGCCATTGTCTTCACTGGTATTTTAGTGGCAATACGCCTCCCTAAGTTCCCAGTTCTTTTCGTACTTGTCAAATAGAAGTCTGGTCAGTGCTCTCTCCTTGGTCTTTCCATCCTCCTTTACCCTCCTTGGCTATTTGGCATCACTCTTTTTTTGCGTGGGGGGGTGTCGATGATGAGGCAATGGGGGAATAGGATGGCGAACTTTTAGATATGCAGCTTCAACGTTCTTGTTTCCATGTAATACTTTATCTTTGGCCTTTGCAGCAGATGTGTATTAGTCTCCGCATTCAAGGGGTTTCCTTAATATTTCAGCTGTTTTCATTATTGTTGTTCGTTGTATCTTTCCAGCCATTCCTTTGATTCCAATTTCTCCCATTCTTTTTCAATTATTATTATTATTATTATTATTATTATTATTATTATTATTATTATTATTATTGGCTCACATGGAGCTTTCACACAAGTCACCAAAGATCTGATTGGAAATCTGTGGTGTTCCCTGGAAGCTGAATGACAACAAGTCTCCCCAGACGTCCAGCTATCTCCACCTCCTTCGATAGCATTTGCAAATAAATTTGCATCATCGCAACAGCCTATTACTATTGATTTCTCGATGGCAGTGACCATTGGTCTATATTAGAATTCGAGTGCCACTAAGCCTCCTCAAGATCCCAGTTCTCTTCGTGCTTGTCTGGTCAGCCCTCCCTCCTCGGTCGTTCCATCCTTTTGACTCTTCTCGGCTCTTTGGTATCACTTTTTGGTGGTGGGGAGGGGGGCGAGGAACGGTGATGAGACAATGGGAGGTGATGCGTGATGGAGGTGTAGAACTTGTAGATCTGCAGCTTCAGTGTTCTTCATTCCTTGTAATGCTTTTTCATTATATTGTATGCTTGTATTATTCTCCGCATTCAAGGGGTTTCCTTAATATTTCAACCGTTTCCATTATTATTATTATTATTATTATTATTATTATTATTATTATTTTTTATTTTTTTATTTATTTATTTTTTTTTTGTTTTTTGTTTTGCAAATTAGTCCACCGGGCAAATTATTCCCCGGAATATATAAGAATCAATAGAGGATTGATTTTTATATATTACGGGGAATAAATAAAGATGGAATTTGATAAACGACATTATCATTATTGTTTTTTCTATTTATTTATTTATTTATTTATTCATTTATTCATTTATTTGTTTTGCGAATTAGTCCACTGGAAAATTATTCCTCGTAATATATAAGAATCAACAGAGAATTGATTCTATGATAATTTATGCACAATCTGCATAAATTAAAATATAATGTTTAAGCGTATTGTACGACCGGGCAACGCCTGGCTACCAACTAGTTTAAGATAATTAAAGCATGTTTAATCTATGTGGATAAGTAAAATTTTGTATTGTAGAAGACATTTACGTGCGTGAAAAGACGAAATGTTTTCGTTTTGTTGGTTAAAATGTTGACACACACACATGTATACATACGCGCACGCACACATATGTATACGTACGCACACACACATACTTATATATTTTGCGAAGATCTTTGTAAACAAACAAACAAGCAAACAAATCAAGCACTTTAAAAAGTAACAGTCGAATGCTTATATAGAACGACATTTGAAGACATCGTTTGCGGGCGCCGATCCCATGGCCAGAGGATAGAACTGCCGATTATTATATAATGAAAAAGCGTTACAGGAAATAAAGAACACTGAAGCTGCAGATCTACAAGTTCTACACCTCCATCACGCATCCCCTCCCATTGTCTCATCACCGTTCCTCGCCCCCCTCCCCACCACCAAAAAGTGATACCAAAGAGCCGAGAAGAGTCAAAAGGATGGAACGACCGAGGAGGGAGGGTTGACCAGACAAGCACGAAGAGAACTGGGATCTTGAGGAGGCTTAGTGGCACTCAAAACACGTCATCAAATCTCCACACTAACGTAATGTACTTGCAATAACCCTTATCCCTGAGTGGCTTCCGGGCCTTGATAAGTGGTGATCAATGTGTAAAAAAAAAAAAAAAATCAACTAGATGGTTGTCGGTTCGATCACTGACGCGAGATGGGTGCTATTCCAGCCGCACTGAAGAGCTGTGATACAGCGAAACAGTATATCTGTGGAGGACTTCTCGCTGCCGACCGTGCTAATATATATATATATATATATATATATATATATATATATATATATATATATATATATATATATATATAAGTAAATTCTTGGTACAGCAAAATGGAAGGAGAAATTTCAGAGGAAACATAATTTAATTTAAATAAAAAAAATCAAAGAAACAACAAAAAAAAAAGGGCAGGTGGAATTGTTAAAATTTCCTTAAGGCCTTATCGTCTGACCCTCTAAGAGGAAACGTCAGATATTAAAAGAATAGAAATTAAAAGCTAAGAATCGAATGAGGAAAGAGGGAAATTGGTTTCAGTTGGAAAACCAGTGAGAGAAATATATATATATATATATATATATATATATATATATATATATATATATATATATATATATATATATATATATATATATATAATTCTCACTGTTCAGGTGGTTTTAAATCAGTAAATATTTCCAACTGATGTTTCAAAATCTGTGTAGACAAAAGATTTTGAAACATCAGTTGGAAATATTTACTGATTTAAAACCATTTGGAGAGACGCACCTTCATTCTTCCTTAAGGCATGCATCTAGGGGAAGGAATACTCTAGTATGAAACCTTAAATCTGCTGTCTGCTCTGTCAGTAGCAATCAATTTTAGATTAGCAACTATTACAAAAAATGTAGAGGGTCTTACATAAATCCTTCCCCACTATATATAAAAAATAATCTGTGTCGATTTCAAACGACTTAGATATAAACGTACATGTCTATGAGGAAATTTTCATTGCATAACTTGAAATAATAATTCTCTTCACGTTTAGATTATCTTATATCATAATTAGTGTGGCATTATAGGTATGTTTTAGTTATTATATATATATATATATATATATATATATATATATATATATATATATATATATATATATACAGTGATGATCATATTTATTGGCACGGTAAAATAAAAGTTAAATTTTGTCTAATAAATTCTAAAAAAGGGATTAAATTAAAGAAAATAACAAAGTATATTATGTATTTTTAACTGGCCTTTCCGATGCAGCAATCGGATTTTAGAAAAAATAAATAACAAAGGAACAACAAACATAATTGCAAAAAACCCTTGTTCAAAATTATTGGCACGATTTATTTAATAATCAATTGTATAGCCTTTGGCCTTGATTACCTTCCTCAGTCGCTTTTCATAGTTTACAACCAAGTTGTTGCACTCTTCAGTAGTAATTTTAGCCCACTCTTCCTGACAATAATCCTCCAATTGAAGAAGATTCTTAGGCTTCCTTTGCATTACCCTCAATTTTAATGTTCTCCATAAATTTTCAATTGGATTAAGGTCTGGGCTTTGTGATGGTCACTCCAAAACATTAATATGATTATCCTCAAGCCATTTCTTAGTCAGTTTAGCCGAATGCTTTGGGTCATTATCTTGCATGAACCACCAACGACGACCAAGTGAGAGCTCTTTAGCAGAGTCTTTCAGGTTTTCATCCAATATTTTAACATAATCTTCCTTTTTTATGCTACCTGTGACCTTAACAAGTCGCCCTGGTCCAGAGGCAGCAAAGGATCCCCAAAACATCAAACTGCCTCCACCGTGCTTCACTGTGGGTATGGTGTTCTTAGGCAGGAAAGCTTCGCCAGATTTTCTGTAAATATAAGACACTTTATTATGGGCAAATAACTCTATTTTCGTTTCGTAAGTCCATAGAACACGTTTCCAGAATGCAACATCTTTATCAATATGACGTTTTGCAAAGGCTAGCCTTGCTTTCAGGTGCATAGGCTTCAATAAGGGAGTCTTTCTCGGACGACATGCTTTTAAACCAGCTCTCTTCAAAACTCTACCAACTGTATGTCGAGATACATTCACTCCAGAGGTGCTCTGTTCATCAACAATCTCCCCAACAGAGATCCTTGGGTTTTGTTTTACTTGTCGAACAATTTTCCGTTCATCTCTTGGGGAAAGAATCCTTTTTCTCCCTCTACCCTCTAAACTCATAACGTGGCCTTGCGATTTGAACTTGTTTATTATGGCTCTAACAGTGGATTTGGGAAGGTTTAGCTTCTTTGAAATCTTATCATAGCCCTCCCCATTGGTATGGCATGCTACAACAGGCTTCCTGACGTCTTCGCTGTGTTCCTTAGTTTTAACCATGGCGATTGAAAATTATAATTTAGTCACTTATAATAGTTTAAATAAATCGCTATCTAAAAATTATCTGAAAAAAATTATTCACTGAATTAGCGTTAAACAAGCATAATATGGCTATAAAAAAGTTCAGAAAGCACGTAAACCGGAAATTGATTGATATTATACTGATACTAAAAGAAAAACAAAGCCGTGCCAATAATTTTGAACAAGGGTTTTTTGCAATTATGTTTGTTGTTCCTTTGTTATTTATTTTTTCTAAAATCCGATTGCTGCATCGGAAAGGCCAGTTAAAAATACATAATATACTTTGTTATTTTCTTTAATTTAATCCCTTTTTTTTAGAATTTATTAGACAAAATTTAACTTTTATTTTACCGTGCCAATAAATATGATCATCACTGTATATATATATATATATATATATATATATATATATATATATATATATATATATAAATTCGTATTCCTGTCTGCTTGTTTGTTCACAATTTGATTAATATATACAATATATAAAGGGGTTGAGCCCCGATAGATGGGCCCATACACAGCTTTAGTGGCATTAAAGAAACCACTCGTGTCTCCGGACATCAGCAGGTTTAAGGCAAAAAGCAAGGTCCTCACATCGTCCATCGTGGAGCTTCAATACGCAGATAACAATGCGCTGGTTGCTCACTCAGAAGCGGACCTCCAGAACATCTTGGTTTCCTTTGGGAGAGCCTACCGGCTCCTGGGACTTGATCTTAAAACCAAAAAGACCCATATCCTACATCAACCAGCTCCTGGCACATACCCATAACAATATCTGTGGAAGGCAACACCTTAGAAAATGTGGACAATTTTCCTACCTTGGAAGCCTTCTCTCCACAAAATCTATCATCGACGCAGAGATTCACCACTGCATCGGATGCGCCAGTGCAGCCTTTGTCAGGCTACGGAAACAGGTGTTTGAGAATCGGGACATACAGAGCAGGGTCAAACTGCTTGTCTATAAAGCAGTTATCTTGCCACTTCTTCTCTAGTGGGCCGACAGATGGATCACCTACAACAGACATCTGAAGACCCGGGAGCAGTATCACCAGCGTTATCTCCGCAAGATCCTCATGATTAGATGGAAGGATCGACGACCAAATGTAAGCGTCCTGAAGGAGGCCAACATACCTTCCATCACCACAACTATCATGCGACACCAGCTCCGATAGACGGGCCATGTTACGCGCATGCCTGACAGCCGCCTTCCAAAGCAAATTCTCTACAGTAAGGTAAAAGAGGGAAAGCGGCCCCAAGGAGGGGAGAAAAAGAGATATAAGGACAACATAAAGACCCACCCGAGACAGTGTCACTTCAGCCTTTCCAGTTGGGAGGATGCTGCTCTTTAGAGGGGCATGTGGAGCAAGATGGTCCATAAAGGCACGGTTCATTCAGAAAAGGACCTCCACAGAGCCGTAGAAAACAGGAATAAGCATAGAAAGGAGAGATCTACTACCAACACAGTTCCTTCCGCCTCTTCCACTACCCGGACGACCACCCACACATGCTCCCACTGCAATAAAGTTTGTGGGTCAAGGGTCGGCCTCCATAGCCATCTGCGTACCCACAAATGATCAAACCTAATCTCACCGACGGGAGAACAATTATACCTGTCACGAGTGATTGCTGCTGCTGATGAATATATACAAAAGGTCCGCTACTCGTTTATTTATTTCTATATATAATATGATTATTGCATAATATACAATTAAGAGGCCACCTCATTTGCATATTGCACTAAGGAAAATCGATTTTACTAAATAGCGGTGTGTTAGTTAATGTTTCTAGCGAGAGAATTATTTTAAGTGTTCTATTTGAAATTGTTATTTAATAAACTTTAAACAACAATTTAATTGATAATATATTTAATTTAATTTATTTGGAATTATTTCAGAGATCAACCTTTTTTTAAAGACGTACAGTAATCTCCTCCTATAAACTTAGAAACATAATAAACTCTTCGCCAAATAAAATAATTTGGTAATCTCAATAAGTTTCTAGCTTGAAAAAATAATTCCGTGTAGACAGAAAAATGTTTATTTTGTTTTTTAAATATTAAAAAAAACACTTACGAATAAACTGAAAAAATTACATTTGTTTGTTTAAATATTCTTGAAACGGCTTAACAGAAACTTTGACCGCTTCGAGTTCAAATTTCAGCCACACTTTTAGAAACAAAAAAAGCCCCCCCGACTAAAAAAAAAAAAAAAAAAAAAGGAAATCGAAAAAGCTCCCGCATGAACTTGTTTTAAAATCCCCCAAGATAAAATTCACACGCTTACAAGTCCGGGGAACGTGGTGGCCATAACCCTTTGGTTGGTGTTCTCTCTTCTGTAAATATATCATGAAGTCTTGTCAGAGATCTGTGAGACGTGTGGCATGTAGCGCCATCTTGTTGTAAAAAGAATTGTATTTTGTTTTGTGGTGTCAGTTGGTTGTTAAGAGAAAAATTAGAGAGATAGGTCTACTTTTAAGTGGGCCACCCTATATATAAGGAAAAATAAAGATTTTTTACATAAGAAAATGAAGTGTCTAACACTGTCCCGTGGGAAGGCATTGTAAATAGGTACATTAAATATTCGATTACTAGTAAATAATCTATATTATACTTCTCATAGTCTGTTTCTCTGTCCGTTCCACTTTTTTCTCGGAAACTAATCGGCTGATCTACATGAAATTTTGTATGGAACTTTGATATGTTAAGGTGCGGCGAAGTAAGTATTATGGTATCGGTTATTTGCACAGTTATGGACTATAAGGGATTAATAGAAATTAATAGAGATTAGTGTTTATTGCAAAAATGAGCACAAACGTAACCATATTCAACCATCAGTTTGGCATAAAGCATTCGTTCTAAGTGAACGAGCTTTAATCTCCGAGCAGGTGACACACACACACACACACACACACACACACACACACACACACACACACACACACACACACACACAATTTCAGGCTTGACATTCTATATTAAGTCAAGGATGCGGTCTACATAATTGAAACGACTGATCACTGAATAAAAAGAAGGAAAAAAGCTCATTAACTCTCGCTCGTTGCGTTTAAAGCGGATGAGATAAGCATACTGAAGGATTTTTTTCTCGCGTGACAGATGATGATGATGATGATGATGTCTCGGGTATAGGCCTGCACCATTTACTTTATTTATTTTTTTTTTGTACTCTGCAGGATTTCGGGAGTGGAGGGTGACGGCTAGCTCCAATTCTTTTAATGCCGCTTCAAAGAGGCTCACCCAGTGGGATTTCAAGTGATTCAGACTCGTTATGTCATTTTTTTTCTTTTTGTGTTGCTTTTCTTGTATTTTGTTTGTTGTTCAAAGAAATCTTTCAGTGATGATCAATGAACCCCAAGGTTAAGATGGAACCGCATCCAGCTTCTTCGCTTGCAAGCTAAAAAAAAAAAAAAAAAAAAAAATGAAATGATCATCTGGTCCTCGTAACCCTTTCTTCTTCGATCAGGTGAAATTCAAATTCAAACGAGTGCTAATGGCGTCTACATAGAATTCATCTGCGTATAGTCAGAGGGAAAAATCGAGCACCATCCTTGCTGCCGGATAATGAGGAAGAGATGTAAGCATTTTTACAAAGAAAAAAAAACATAATGCAAAAAAAAAAAAGAAACAAAAAATTCTTTCTCTAGAAAAAGAAAAAAGTGAATAGTAGATAATTTCATAAGAATATCGTCGAAATGAAAGTGTATCAAGTTTTATATATCCTCCTCCCTATACATATAAAATGAACCCATTTTCCCCCTCTGATTTTGACCTTAATAGGATTAAAAATCAAGACATTTCATGCAAATGTAATATGCACAAACTCCAGCACGATATCTGAGGTGTGTTATCTGCCTATTACCTCTCCACTTCCTCGATAATCGTGGATTCCAATATTTTTTTTTCGATTTTACTGGGAAATTTTTATTACACTTGTACGTTGAATTGTTGCATTGCCCAAGGGGGTAAACACTAAAAAAAATCGTTTTGGAAACTTGACTGACGGGTGGTAAAGCACTGCAACACCTTTTCGGCAACTCCTGCAGTTGTGATGGCTCCAAACGTATCGGCTTGACTTTCCGTCGGACGTTGCCAGAAACGCCGAAAAGAGCACATTGGTAATTAAACAGACCTAGGTCTCCTTATCACTCGCACAGTCCTGCGTCTGGACAGGCAACTCCAGCTACGACTCCATAGCAACAGCAGACGCTGCACCAGACTAGATGCAGAACGCCTTTGTATCACGAGATGGAATTTTGCCATCATTGTATGTTGAAATATATATCTATCAACCTGCTCGTTTCCTTCCTTCCTTCTCTCTCTCTCTCTCTCTCTCTCTCTCTCTCTCTCTCTCTCACGCGATTCCCTTAGATTTTACTTGTGGAAATGGAAACTTAACCAACATTTTTGGATTTTACCGTCATTGGATATTTTACCCTTCACCAGACTATCCATTCACGTGAAATCACCCTTTTCTTCATTATATATAGATGATCTTTCTACTATAAAAGTCACTTTGTGTGTGGGGGGTGACTTCCTTCCTTATAGGTTCTGAAACGGCTGAGCCTATCTTTTGCAAATTTCACATAAAGTTGATTTATACGTCTGGCAGTGTTCTTAGATATGTTTGGTACAGAAATCATCCTATAAGTATCGAAAATCGAAAAAATCCGATTTTAAAAATAGCTTTTCTCTCTCATAACAAAAGAGAATCATTTTTACAGGGGAATTTTTATACGTTACACCGGCAAGGGAGATAATAAAATTTCAGAAAAAAAACACAAAAAAAAACGATTTATTATAATCTGGAGATATAGCTCAGTGGTAGAGCATTCGACTACAAATCGCATCATCCCCTGTTAAAACCCGGATGTACCTCACCATTTTATTTTAATTTTTTCTTATTCATAAGTTCAATTTACGATAAAAGAATAGGTACCATTTAAAATCGTCGCAAATCATTTCTTTATTTGCATATTTTAAAACTAAACATTAATCAGAAGTGACTTTTCTATGATATTTATCATCAAACCCAAATATCAGCTGACGTGATATTGTAAACAAACACAGACGGAATCTGATGAACGACCTCATCAGTTTTACTTTTTTGTTTTTATTTTTACTTATTTATTTATTTATTTTTGTTTTTGCGAATTAGTCCACTGGGTAAATTATTCCTCGTAATATATCATAATCAATGGAGGATTGGTTTAATAATACATACGCAATCTGTATAAAATAAAAATCTCATATTTAAGCATATTGTACGACCGGGCAACGCCTGGCTACGAGTTAGTCTTTAATAAACGCCCTCTGGGCCCCAGAGAGGTTGCAAATCATTTGTAAGTTTTAAAACAATGAATTTGAGAGAGAAATCGAGTATATACATCTGTCTCAGCATACAAGAACATAATCTGTATATTCAAACTTTCAGGATGTCATAAAATGTGTGAGAAAATCTAGAGGCAATAAACAAGCAATATCAACGTTCGCACAAGGCAACTTTGGCAAGGCAAGGCAATTTGGGAAAGGCATATATAATAAGGCCCGATCTTAATATAAACGACTTGCACTGACCGGGTAAGGCAGTGATCTATATATTAATACTGTAGTACCTACCTACCTATCTACCTTCATACGTGTGTCACACTTAATTAAATGATTGCAATAAGGTTTTTGTCGTGAAACTTCACACACGCACACACGCGCGCGCGTACAGACATACATAAAAGCTGCCTGACGTTGATCAATTTAGATCGGTCATAAATATATTGTGAGCATCCACTTGATTTCAAGGTTTTGAACATTTTTTTTTTTACACAGGCATCACTACATTATCAAGGCCAAGAGGCCACTCGAGGATAAGGGTTAAAGAGTGTACAGTAGAAATTAGACAATATAGTAATCATTAGTAATGGAAATTCAGTAAATTTGTTAACTTATATGGAACGGCTCATCAAAAACTTGTTTACGTTAGACTTGAAGACAACCATATTGTAGTCAGCAGGAAAGCAGGAAAACGGAAGGCAATTCCACAGGCGTACAGTTCTAAGAAATTATTTGATTAATCTAATACATTATTGCCAGTTCCTTCTTGTTCATTTTACATGTTTCTGAACTGATAGTGAAAGGAATGTTCAAAATGTTATGAAGGGCAAGGGCGTAGATAGGGTTAGGGTTAGGGTTAGGGTTGGATAAAATAAAAATAAAAAATCTTAAAAAGATAATTTTTGATTATTATTGAAACAGTTACATATTTATCCTGGTAGAGTGAACTTCTTTTCCAACTAAAAACTGAAAAAAAAAAAAAAAAAATTAATAAATAAATATAAATTGATAATAATAATAATAATAATAATAATAATAATAATAATAATAATAATAATACGAAAAAATTTGGTTTCAGGCTTTTCTTTTTTAATCTTTCTACTGCTCCAGTAGATATCTCACTCCTAATGCAATTCTCTACCTATATAAAAGTACAGGTACAACCAACGCTGAATTACTGTTGCCACATCTGGGCAAGAGCTGCTAAAGCAGCTAATCCTGACTTGACAGAGTTCAAAATAAACTTCGTAGCTTAGTGGGGGATACCCTTTTCTCTTCCCTGCAACCTCTTTCCCACAGAAGAGACGTTGCGAGCCTGTCTCTGATTTATCGTTATTTTCATGGCAAGTAACCAAAACAACTAGCAAGTAATTTCCCACGCTCTCTATCTGTGCCTAAACCTAAATGCAGATTCCATGAACAAAACTTCTTTCTTAGAATTGCACGCATGTGGAACTCGCTTCCGATTGTTTGCTTTCCAGCTGACTACAATCTGATTGTCTTCAAGTCCAACGTAAACAAGTTCTTGATGAAACGACGCCCTAAGTAATCCAATTTACAAAATTCCCACTACTTATGTTACTACGCTGTAATCACAATGACTAATGTATACCAATTAACACTTATTCTCGAGTGGCCTCCGGGTCTTGATAAGTGATGATTCTTGTGTAAAAAAATATTTTTGAAATTTTTGGTTTAAATGTGTTTTTATTTTTATTTTTGAAAACTCCTTTAAAAAACGTGTAGATGATTGATAAGCGAAAAGCACAGAAATGGTTTAAAAAAGGAAATGCTAAAAAGTAACTTAAAGTTGTGAAAACATTCGTAATGTATGGTTTCAAAACACCGATTCTGCGATCGCTTCCATTTTTTTTTTTTTTTTTTTAGTAATCATGGAATATCTGTGTCCCGAGTGTATGTTATTTTGTTTAAAGTACAACTTATTGTTGGTTCAGTGTGTTGGGGAGTTGTATTTTGCGAGTAGTGGGGCCGGCAACGCACATTATACTGGGAATGGGGTGCGAGTAATGTTGATAAGCACGGCACTAATATCAGAACAAATAGCACAAGTGTAAACGAGTTTGCGTAAAATAAGGTTTTGCCTGTTAGCTATTGCTTCAGCTAGTGAAATATTTGAAACTAAAAATATGAATAATAAAAATTTCATTCATAAAGGCATTAGCTTTTGCATTTATTTAAATAAATAAACATTAACAACCTGTCATTATACACATACTAGCAGGGGTGCCCGGCGTTGCCCGGTTGTAAAATACGCTTCACTGTGATATTTTAATTTACGCAGATTTCGTATTTACTATTATAGAGTCAATTATTTTATATCATATTGTACCTAATATATGGTCATGATTTCGAAAGTAAAAACAAAATAAAATTTGAATGCCATCAGCTAGAATCGAAACCGAAACTAAAACAACAAAATATAGTTTCATGATTGAAGCTATGCCTGCACGCTGAGCAACGACGGAAGTTCATTTGTACTTGGTATGGTTGAATTGTGGAAAGGAGTGTAAGTTTTATTTAATACAAGCTGGTTTCCAAGACAACAATGTTTTTGACAGACAAGATGCAAGCAAGAGCGGTCGGACTATTTATCTTTTAAATATTATCGTAATGAAATCTAAAGAAAAAACAATTAATTTGCTTGAGAGATATTGTGTGTGGAGGTCCAGTGGATATTTTTTAACTTACAGTTTAGAAATAGATGGCAACTTGTTTAAAGTATAGTCCGCCACACCCACCCCCTTTAAAAAAAAAAAAGGTCTGGAAATAAAAACATTTAAACAAATTCGTAACGTCTTGTTTAGGGACTCCTTGCATGTAAAACCTTAAAAATGTGTTCTTGCTAACAAGAGGAAGCAAGTCAGTCAGTCAGTCAGTCAGTCAGTCAGTCAGCAAGTCAGTCAGCAAGTCTCTCCTTTTCTCTTTTCGCTTAAGCCTCGTCGGCGTTTTTCTTTCTAGTGAGCGATATTGGTTTAGTTTAAAATTTTGTTTTTGTAGTATTATTCTTTTTTTTATTATTACTGTCAATATCGACGAAACTAGTGCACACACACACACACACACACACACACACACACACACACACATATATATAAAGGTAATCTAGGACACTAAAAATACTAATGAATAACATCGAATATTCATTTATCACGAATGGCTTAAACAATAGTGATGCAAATTAGGCACTCAAATTGATGTATACTGACCATTCGCCTGTATTAGATATAATCGGAAGGCGTTACAAAAGTAATGCCTCCTATTTTTATTCCGCCCGGATGGATCAGCAGGGACTGCAACTTTCATTGTTATGATGACTGAGCTTATGCATTCATGGTCTGAAAGTTTAATCTCTCTGTTTCAGATACTGACGGTGGGAGACTCTAAGAAAGCAATCTCTGTCAAGGATGTGCGTCATAAGCAGAGATAAATCATTGAATTCCTGGCAAATGTGCGTTGAGAATGCTGGTCACTATGTAGAAAAATAAATTCCATCGCACGAAAAGTCGTTCGTTTTAATGATGACATTACAAGTTGAAACACACGGCCACCTTGTTCTCCAGATATAAACCCAACTGAGCAGCTCTGGTCACTTATAAACATGAAAGTTTATGAAGAAGATGTTCAATTTTCGTCGAAGGATGAACTTTGGAAGATTTTGGAAGTTTCCTATGGCATCATATCATCTCAAATCCGTCGATTGATATCATCAGGTGACAAGAGGCAATTCAAAGTGATTTTGAAGCATGGGAGTTATTTTGATAAATAAATATTTCCTTAAAATAATGTAAAATTCGTTCATGTTTTTGGTTAATATTGTTATTGGATATGTTTTTTTTTTATTTCACGTAAAAAGAAATATGGAGTTAGAATGTTGTTTTATTATCGAAAATATACATATTTAGACATTTGCAATAAAGTGATACACAATTAAAATTACAACAAAATAGAAAAATTAGCATAACTTTCAAATTATTTGTTCACATTCCACAAAAATCAGGGAAATAAGACACCTTGTTATGCTCTTCCAGTGTTATACCAAATTTCACTTCTCTGCGTTTTATAATAATTTCAAAATTAAAAATATTGACCTGCAATAAAGCGACACACGGGGTTTATATATACAATAATAAGTTTTATATGCTTACAAACACTAGTGTTTCATGCTTACGCCATTATCAGTGCAGGAGAAGACGCCCAACGCTGGTCGAAGCCACGTTTACCTCCATTAGCAAGGAACATAGCCCAGGGTCACAGTTAGACCGCCAAAAATAAGGGAAATTTTAACATTAATAAAACTTACCTCTTAATATAGACAATCTGAGAGTGATCAAATAACAGGAAGTCACGATCTCGCACACAAGGCCTGCTCACCGAATTTTAAATTTCCCAGACAGTGTTTCAATCTATAAAGTTGACTTTTTCCTCGCTTTGACATTAATATTTAAAGCCTACTTTTTATTTAAAAATTATTAAGACGAACTACTTAATATACTCAGTCATAGATATGCAAGCGACTACATGAGGGTTAACTAATTTCCATAATTTTTTTGAAATACAAGCATTAATGCATTCTGCATAATTGCGTAGAATTTAAAGTGAATACGTTCTGGCGCGCGCGCGCACACACACACACGCGCGCGCACACACACACACACACACACATATATATATATATATATATATATAAATGACAAAAGTTCATATTCTAAATTTCATGATGTTGACCATTTTACAATTTATTTCTTTGATTGCGTTGACAGTTACAGTAAATGTTTCGTAGCAAAAAATCATTCATTTACTTATTATATCAAGCAAATAATCTATTTTGTTCTTAACTTATCAACTATTATTATTATTAACTTATTATTATTATTATTATTATTATTATTATTATTATTATCTTAACTTAGCAACTACCATTCCAGAAAAGGAAAATAAAATGCATTTTGGTATGAATACGAAATCAGAAAATTGGAAGAGAAATTGAAATTACTTTATTAAAGTTTTTTTTTTTTTAATTCACTGAATCACCATAATTTATATATATATATATATATATATATATATATATATATATAAATTATGCTGAATCACCATAATTTATATATATATATATATATATATATATATATATATATATAAATTATGGTAATTCAGTGAATTTTAAAAAAAAGACCTTTTTGAAGTGAAATGTTTAAGTTTCGTATCAAAGATTTTTATTATTCTAAGCAAGACAAAGAATACTTTAGAAATTGTATCTCCTTATCCTATAGGGTTTCGATGTCTACCATCTCATCAGATGAGAAAATATTAGCCAATATTTATAAAGGTATGTACCCTATTTGCTAAAGTCAGTAAGCAAATAGGGTACATACCTTTATAAATATTGGCTAATATTTTCTCATCTGAAGAGATGGTAGACATCGAAACCCTATAGGATAAGGAGATACAATTTCTAAAGTATTCTTTGTCTTGCTTAGAATGATAAAAATCTTTGATATGAAACTTAAACATTTCACTTCAAAAAAGTCTTTTTTTTAATTCATTGAATCGCTAAAAATTCATTTATTTGCTCTATCTTGTATATCGAGCAATTGTTATTTAGATGGGATAACACTTATAGAATATTACTGCCATTAATATTTTTAAAATCTTATAATCACAGGTTTCCATACCAGCTGATTGTTAAATAACTTTATTCTGAAGTATATATATATATATATATATATATATATATATATATATATGTGTGTGTGTGTGTGTGTGTGTGTGTGTGTGTGTGTGTGTGTGTGTGTGTGTGTGACCTTGTCGGCGTGTGTGCGAAAAGTCTCTACCAAACAACTCTCTGAATATTTGGTATACCGAATTGAAAGTTGATTTATTGGCTATTGTGACCTGAAGCACATTTTCGATTCGATTTTTAGTCGGTAAAATAGCTGCTGTGAAGAGATAAAAGAAAAAAATACCTTGGCCTGGCATAAGTTGACTATACGCGTTTATTTCCTTCGCATGCGTTAATTAAAGGTTATAGGTCAAACAACGTTATATTTTTGCAATTTTTGTATACATATGGATTTAGGTCATACGCTAACGGATGAGGATAGAGGGTATATGTTTTGATTGCGACTCTAGCGCACTGCACACAAGTCATATTTTTTTTTACTTTTAGTATCACTACTATATATATTAGGTAAAATATAATAATCGATAGATAATTGGTTCTATGATAATAAATAAGAAATCTGAGTGAATTAAAATATAATACTAATAGTATTTTACAACGGGGTAACTCCGGGTCGCCTGCTAGTATATATATATATATATATATATATATATATATATATATATATATATATATATATATATATATATATGTGTGTGTGTGTGTATATATATATATATATATATATAGTAATCCACGTACAGTACTGTTTCGTTGTATCACAACTCATCAGTGCGGCTAGACTAACGTCTTTCCCTAGCTGGAGATTGAACCTACAACTATCGCATTGATAGTCGGCAGTTCTACCCGTCTGCCCATGGGATCGGTGCTCGCAAATTCCCTCAACAAATATCTATTTAAATGAACACCGCTTTTACAGTGCTCGAGCTGCTTGTTTATTTACAAACAATATATATATATATATATATATATATATATTGTTTGTAAATAAACAATAGCTCGAGCACTGTAAAAGCGGCATACACACACATATATATATATACATATATATATATATATATATATATATATATATATATATATATATATATATATATATATATATATATATATATATAGGTGAACGTGCCTGTGTATCTGTGTGTCTGTGTCTGTGTACATGGATCTAACTTAATAACTTGATTTGAGAGCAAAACAATAAACGTTAAGGGGGTCATAATAGGGGTCAAAGTTTAAAAAACTGACCGCCTTTTTTTTTTTTTTTGCTCAACATACACCTCCAAACTCACGGGCAACGCCGGACTAAAATGCTAGTATATATATATATATATATATATATATATATATATATATATATATATATATATATATATATATATATATATAGTCTTTGAAGTTTTTAACATTTGAAACCACACAAAAAATTATTTTTTATCATTCATTAAAAAAAACATCTAGTCAGTAAGTCATTTAATCACCTGCAATCACTGCATCAACTCTCAAATTTACTATAATACCAATTTTTATATTTTTTAAGGGATCATCAGTTGTTTACCATGAAACACTGTTTCGGGGATTTAAAAACAAAACAGTGTATTACATCATGGCTCCCCAGCAGTGTTGATCAAACACCACCACCCTTAATCTTAGGAAGAAGACAAGTTACAAAATTTTTTTTTTTTTTTTTCCCCAATTTCCTATTCTTAATTGTAATTACTAACCTTTTCATAGTATAAAAATGAATAGCTTACCTGTGCGATTCATCAATTTCCACATTTAAAATGGATACATTTTTTAATTTTTTAATTTATCAGTCTTGTATTTATAAGATTTGGATTAATCCATTTAACTACTTATCACCCCCACTATAGTTAGTAGTTTGTATATTTACATTCTTATTTATTTAAAATTAGATATATAAAGGTTAAAAATATTTTATTTTTACATATATACATTTTTTTTTTTTTTTTTTTAACTATATAAATTTATTATATGTAATTATATATAGATGGTTTGGAAATATTATATTGTAATATTGCTTTAAAAAGCAGTAATAGTAATATAGGAATTATGGAAAAAAAAAAGCTTTAACGTTTATTCATACATAGAAAAAGTTGAAAAGGAAACGAAATAGTTTATTATGTTTTGGAACATTTTAACTGAAAATCAAAAATGTGAATCATTTGTATTATTTAAATGAATGGTCTTCATTTTGGATGCTATTCGCGCGACGATTCAGCCGTTATAATCTCCGACTTCCTTCAGGTGCATCGTGTCGAACTCGGAAATCTCTACAGAATTTCGAACGGAACCTTTATTTAATCCACGAGGCACCTTGCCCTGGTTCCATTAGCCATGATAGTGTACAAGTCTTTCAGTAATTCGTTATTGTCTTCTTAGTAATGCCATAGCTCTACGGATAAAAGTGATGGTCAGCTTCAAATGATAGTATTATAGAGATTGAAATTTACAATCCCGTATACCGATGATACTAAGGATACAATTACAATAATCTTTCTCCCATTCTTGACGATTCACAATTATTTTGGGCGGTACCAGTCGAGGGGGTGGGGAGCGGATAACGCGAATTTTGGCAACTTTAATTTATTTTGCTTCGTGTAACATTGTTTCTATATATTTTATTTTATATTTCTGCATTCGAAAATGTCACTTCATATTACAGATTTTTTTTTTCATTTTAATTCAACCAGTTATCGGAGACCATCTAATGATGATTCCACGAAGAATCGAAAACGTTCGTGATACATATACAACAGTTTTTTTTTAACATAAAGAACATAATTAGAAAAATCGAAAAAAATAAACATGATATAATTAAGCGATGAATTTCTTTAAAATGAAAAAAAGAAAATTCTGCCTAAATACACGTAATGATGGTGACTTTGTGATTGGGTTCAAATCTTCCGACCAGCAGTAATTATCACTTCCTACGCTGATTGATTGTGTAAGCCTGCTAGTATATATATATATATATATATATATATATATATATATATATACACACTCCTATGAATTCGGTTTTCTTTTGTGTGTATCGATATTCGTATTAAAAACCCTCTTTTCTATTTATTTAAAAAGAAAATACAATTTTCTTATATCCTGGTTGTGGAATTGCATTCACTAGCAAACGATCTAGTAAATTTGCATATTCTTTTAAACATTCATTTTAATTAATTCCCTATTAGTTGCTTCGGTTTTTTAATGGGATAATCATCTTTAGTTAACTATTACCTGTAATCATATTCATGCAGATATTCTACATGATTTATACTTGCATAATATTTGCGAAAAAAAGTTTATAGTAAACACAAAATTGTTTCCATATATATTTATGTATACGCATATATTTTTGTTAAACAAATCTATCTATCTATCTATCTATCTATCTATAAAAGTGAACGTGTCTGTGTGTCTGTCTGTGTCTGTCTGTGTACATTTCCCTACGCAATAACTCTGTCAATGTTTAGTCTACAGACTCGAAATTTGATATGCAGGGTACTGAGATTTGGGAAAAGCTATGTGATCGGTTTTCGGCCAGAAATTTTGCTGTCAAGGGGTAAAAGTTCAACGATTTGACCTCCGCTAATTTTGGGTCTAAACACTTGAACTTTTAGATATAGGTTCCTTGGACATGGATCTAACTTAATAACTTGATTGGAGCCCAAAACAATAAATGGTAAGGGATCATAATAGGGGTCAAATTTTAAAAAATTCACCTTTTTTTTTAGCTCAACATACACCTCCAAACACCCGGGCAACGCCGGGCACCCATGCTAGTATATCTATAAAAGTGAAAATGTTTGTCTGTCTTTTCTCTGTTGTAGTTAAGGAAGACTATTATACAGAAAGGCATTACTTTACATATTTACACTTTTTAATATATACATATGAACATAACCTTATGAACAGTACATAGGGCCCGAGCAAAGGCGGGCGGAACTGCTAGTATATCTATAAAAGTGAACGTGTGTGTGTGTCTGTCTGTCTTTCTGTATATATTTCCTTACACAATAACTCAATTTTCAGTCTACAGACTCGAAATTTGATATACAGGGTACTGAGATTTGGGAACATTTTTGTAATCCGTTTTCGGCCAGATATATAAATATCTGCATGCATGTATGTTTGCATGTCTGCCTAAAACTTGTGATAGAGGCAACGAGTTTTCACAAGATCAGTATCGTTTTTAAGCTCGACCCTTCAGACGTCAAATATCGAAAAATTGGCCCAAAACATTGATTTCTTCACCCTCAACTGGGCACTTTTCTACAGGGAGGGGTCGCTTTTTCAGCGATATTTTCGAAAGTCATCCCCTCTTTTCGATTGTCTAGCCTTAATTTAAATCTACGTCACTTCTGGTCTGCCGGTGGTCGTAACAGCAAAGACGTACTTTTTCCCGTTCTTTTCCTCCTTCGGATTCAAGCATGCTTTCTCACTACTACTTTTTTTGTGCACATCTCAAAACATCTGGGCAACACCGGGCACCCACACTAGTATATATATCTTCTATAATATAAAGCTGAACGTCTGTGTGTGTGTGTGTGTCTGGTCACGAATAGGCTCCTATATGGTTGACTATTATAGAAAACTGATCACATATAATGATAGAAGATGTATCGAGACACAGGAATAGGTATGTTTGATCTGGCATAATGATGATTCATTAAAATTGTGGGGTCTGCGTACGCGCCTGGTCCACAAAGTATGGAAAGAATAAATTAAAAAATTAAAAAAGGAAACGTTTACAAGTGTTTTTGATATAGATGTACATAATAATACTTTGATAAGTATGTTTTAACTTAAATAGGGATGGTATAATAAAATTATGGGGTCTGCGTTCGCGCCTGGCCTCCATAGAATGGAAATAGGCACAAACATTAATAAAGACGTTTCATATCTATCTGTGTAAGTATACTTTGATAATTATGTTTCAGTTTGAAGAAATATGGTATAATAAAATTATGGGGTGTTCGTTCGCGCCTGACCTCCATAGAATGGAAATATGTCACAAAGTTTAACACGGTTTTTTAATATAGATCCACAGAATATTGTGATAAGTGTTTCAGTGTCAACAGGTATGGTATAATAAATTATGGGGTTTATCTATTTTAATTTTACTTTCATCATATTTTGCTTTGGTTTTGATACCCCCAAATCTCTTTACAACCCTTCCTTTTCATAACCTGTTATACTTTCATAAATCAGAGTCCATATTCTGTAGGCTGTTTGTGAACATAGTCAACGACGGGTACTTTTGCTAGTATATATATATATATATATATATATATATATATATATATATATATATATATATATATATGTGTGCGGCAAAAAGAAAGTCCGCACTTGTAATTTTTTCCAAAACTGTAAATTTAAGCTCAATTTAATGTAACTGTTTAAACAAACTATACCTCATTTGATTGGCCTTTTATTCTTCTATAATTTTACCTGTTAATATTGGACTCTTAATTGAAATATTCTAGTGTTCACGTCAATTTAAAAAAATAACTTCAAATTGAGGAGGCAAAAAGAAAGTCCGCACAATAGAAAATTGTTATTTAAATGTAATTTAAGGACATTAATGCAACACAAATACAACAGAAACACAATGAACTAGTTAATATTTAGGAGCATAGCCCTTCTGCAATTTGACGGCCTGCAATCTTTTGGGAATTCCTTGAATTAGACTGCAGCAATACTCCGGGGAAAGGGCATCCCACTTTTCTTTAATTTTTGTCCAAAGTTCTTCCAAATTTGAAATTTTATCATTGCGTAACTGTTGTTTGATGTAATGCCATACGTTTTCGATAGGATTGAGGTCTGGAGATTGTGCGGGCTAATCCAAACACGGAATATCATGCTCTTCCCGGAACCTCTTGACATTGCCAGCTGTGTGAATGGGAGCATTATCCTGCATGAACATGGAATTGTCATCCAAATTCCCACCAAAGTAGGGTAGAAAATGCTGAGTCAGCATATTAATGTACTTGGTCGAATTAATTCGACCTTGCAAGCGAACTATTGCAAGCGAACTAGTTTTGGTGTGGGGCATTATTAGTACCATTGGTACTAATAATGCCTCACACCAAAACTGAGCCTGCACCGCCTTGCAGCGTTGAAACTGAGCACCTAGGATTAAATTCTTCGTCTTTCCTCCGACGGACGTACTGACTACCATCACTGCCTAGGCTATTGAACTTGCTTTCGTCGCTAAAAAGCACTTTTGACTAATATTAAGAGTCATGATCTTCACTGCATCTGACGAAGTCCAGAAGGCGCTTTCTGTTCTTTACAGAAATCATTGGCTTGCGTCTTGCAACATATCCTCGCAAATTAAATTCCTTAATCTGTTCTTGACAGTAGAAAGAGAGCACTTTTAACAAGATTGCGCTGTTTTTGGATTTGGGGAGCCGTTTCAAATCTGTTTCTTAGGCTGCGGATATTGATATCATTGTCTTCCCTGTTAGAAGTAACTCTAGTACGACCAGATTTAGGAGCATAACGAACACTGCCGGTATTTTGGTGCTTTTGCACAGTTATTCTTACTGTTTTCTCGTCACATTTCAATCTGCGGCCGATTTCTCGATTAGATAAACCAGAAAGGTTGAGATTAATGAGCTCCTGAGATAATTTGTTGCCTGTTTGTGGATATTTTAAACTGATTTAGGGGCGATAATTTAAGCTGGTTTTAAGCGAATTTGTTGCTGCAGGCTTTAATTACAAGTGCGGACTTTCTCTTCGCCAGCACTATATATATATATATATATATATATATATATATATATATATATATATATATATATATATGTACTTTTTGTGTGTGTATGAGAAAGTTCGTTCCTCATAGCTTCCCAAACGGTTGAGCATATCTTTTGAAAATTTCACACAAAGCTAATATATATATATATATATATATATATATATATGTCTGGCAGTGTTCTTAGATATGTTTTTTACAGAAATTCATCCGATAAGTATTGAAAGTCGAAAACATCTGATCCTAAAAATATTTATTTTCTTATAGTTAAGAAAGAATAATATTTACAGGAGAATTTACATACATTACACCACCAAGGGAGATAATAACATTTTAGAAAATCATTTCTTCTAAAAAACAACAACATTTATTATAATCTTGAGATATAGCTCAGTGGCAGAGCATTTGACTACGGATCGAATGATCCCTTGTTCAAGCACGGGTGTACCTCACCATTTAATTTTAATTTTTTTTACTATTAATGAGTTCAACTTACGATAAAAAAAGTGGTACCATTTAAATTTGCCGCAAATCATTTCTTCGTTTGAATATTTCTAGAGCATTCACCGTCAAGCTCAAATATAACGTGATATTGTAAACAAACACAGATAATTGATGGTATTTTTTATGACCTGTCCCAACGTAGTATGAACACCCCCCAACCACCCGATGTTAAGAACGGTTTTCAGAATAAACCCCCGCCTCCCCATGTTAAGAACGGCTTTCGAGGATGGAGGTGTTTATTCCGAAAGCCTTGCTTAAAATAGGGAGGTTCGGCTGTGTATAATACTAATAATAAATTTACCATTTGATGAATGACATTATCATTATTATTTTTTATTTATTATTATTATTTTTTTATTAATTATTATTATTATTATTATTGATTATTATTATAATTATTTATTATTTATTATTATTATCATTATTATTTTTTATTTATTAATTATTATTATTTTTTAATTATTATTATTATTATTATTGATTATTGTTATAATTATTTATTAATTATTATTATTATTATTTATTATTATTATCAGTATTATTTTTTATTAATTATTATGATTATTTTATTATTGATTACTATTATTATGATTATTTATTAATTATTATTATTATTTATTATTATTATTTATTAATTATTATTATTATTATTATTATTATTATTATTATTATTATTATTACAAGAGCCGTTTTTTAACGTGGAGAAAAGCTCGCCCGCTGAGAGAGAACAATAAATTGAAACGTAGCATCTGAAGAATAAATGCTACACTTTGATCTTGGCCGAAAAGGCCAAGAAGAACAAATCATTTTTAATAACTTTGTCCCAAAATTGACACCTTTTTTTTTCATTAGGAAATGTAATATTCCACTTTCCTTTTAAGGGGTGACAAGATTTATTTGGAATATTCCACCTTCCTTTTTTTTTAGGTATCTACAGCATGATAACGGCCAAAGCGAATTACGATATTATTATTATTATTATTATTATTATTATTATTATTATTATTATTATTATTATTATTATTATTATTATTATTATTATTATTAATGTTATTATTATTTTTTTATTTTTATTTTTTATTTTTTTTACGAATTAGTCCACTGGGCAAATTATTCCTTTATTCCCTGTAATATATATAATATTCAATAGAGAATTTATTCTATAATAATACATACGCAATCGGCCTAAATTAAAATATCATGTTTAAGCGTATTGTATGACCGGGTAACGCCAGGCTTCCAGCTAATATATATATATATATATATATATATATATATATATATATATATATATATATATATATATATATAGTCAGCTATTTTACTGTTGGCCAGGTTTAACTTTCATTTGAGAACTGGTGTGTGAACGTAGATTATGCCGTATTTATCACTAAAGTGTCAATATGCCGTAAAATAAGTGAACGAAGCCGATACAGCAATAGACTTACAATCAAATACGCCATTTATGTTACGCTTAAAATTGTTTATCTTGGATCCAGGATCAGATAACATAAGTGGCCGCCGCCATCCGCTCACCCTCACTAAGACTGGAAGTGATTTGCGTTGAATATAATTAATCTGTCGTTTTGTGTGTGTGTCAAGTTTATAGAAAGGGGAAATATGGTTACCAGATGTTGAAAAATGCATTTCCAGGTGAGTGGTTTTGAGAGTTTTTAATTTTTTTTTTTCATTTTTTTGTTTGTTTGTTTGTTTTTTTGTTTTTTTCTTTTTGTATTTTACTTGTAATACTTTTGACCGCTTGGTGAGTGGAAGTGTCACCCGAAGTGTCAGAGCAGGTGGCAGCCACCATTAATATAGCTCATGCTTATGTAGCGTATGACGAGGTTTATTTTTTATAGTTAATGCTTGCGTGGAGATGACAGAGGCAGAGTGGAACAACGTATATATATATATATATATATATATATATATATATATATATATATATATATATATATATACGTGTGTGTGTATGTGCGTCTCTATGGACAGAGAGAGAGAGAGAGAGAGAGAGAGAGAAAGAAAGAGAGAGAGTGTGTGTGTGTGTATGTGTGTGTGTGTGTGTGTGTGTGTGTGTGTGTGTGTGATGAGGATTAACGAGGAAAAGGAAAAGATGACAACACAAGGAAGCATAAAGGGAGAGGGGGTGAGGAAAGGGAGAAATGGGTGAGAGAGTAACGCCAATAGAGTGAGACTGACAGACACACGCATCTATCTATCTATCTATCTATCTATCTATCTATCTATCTATATATATATATATATATATATATATATATATATATATATATATATGGTAGGTTTTGAAAATATATATGGCAATTAAGAAACAGAGAATTTTCCGCGTTTCAGCCTTGTTAGGATTCATCAGAGCCATATATATTTTTAAAACTTACTACCTAGCTCTAAGTACTTATTGAGCACTGTCGAAGTAAATACTGAAAATATGTACATAAAATTTTATCTAAATACATAAAATAATAATACATAAAAATACACACACACACATACATACACACACATACACATATATATGTATGTATAACAGGGTGAGTCACGGAAAACGGATGTTTTCAGGGTTTTCAACAAAACTGCAAATATTTCAATAAATAATTCAATATACATTTACTAAACTATGCCATCATGGAATATTTAAAAACAAGGAGCGTTCTAATAATATCCGTTTTCTATGACTCACAATATATATATATATATATATATATATATATATATATATATGTATACTTATGTATATATATTCATGTATATGTATATATTAATGTATATTTATGCATGTATATATAAATGTGTATATATATATATGTATATATATAATAATGTATATATATGCATGTATATATATGTATGTATATATATATATACATATATATACATATATATACATGCATATATATATACTAATGTATATATATATATGCATGTATATATATGTATATATATGTATGTATATATGTATGTATATATATGCATGTATATATATGCATGTATATATATGTATATATGTATGTATATATATGCATGTATATATATTAATGTATATATATATGCATCTATATATATATATGTATAAATATGTATGCATGTATATATATATGTATAGATATGTATTCATATATATATACATGTATATATATATTAATGTATATTTATGCATGTATATATATGTATATATATGTATAATATACATGTATATATATGTATATATATGTATATATATGCATGCATATATATTAATGTATATATATATGCATGTATATATATATGTATATATATATGCATGTATATATATACATGTATATATATATATATATATTTAAGTAAAAATGCACTTTCGTAAATAATTGAATTAATTCAAGACGTATCGCAAAAACAAAAACAAATAACATATACGTAAATCCCGATATATCCGAACAGTCAGCGAGTTATAAGAGTTGTAAGGGTTTAGGCTTCTTACCATCGGGTCCCGGTTTCGAAGCTCGCTGGATTCAACCACTCTGATGAGTCGTAGACGACGAAACACGTGTCAGTGGATTATTGTATTTTAAAAACGATATATATGCCGCTCCCCCATCTGGGGGTACCAAATTGGTTAAAGGGAAAGTGATTTAGGTAAAAATGAAAGGGAAATTGATTTAGGTAAAAATGCACTTTGGTAATAATTGAATTCATTCAAAACGTATCGCAAAAACAGAAACAAATAACATCTCTCTTTCTCTCTCTCTCTCTGTCTGTCTGTCTGTCTGTCTGTCTCTCTCTCTCTCTATATATATAGAGAGAGACAGACAGAAAGACAAAAAGAAAGAAAGAGAGAGAGAGGTAAAGGGAAAATAGGAAGTTAGACAAGGGCAAGGAGGGGAGAAAAGGAGAAAAAAGGGGGAGCGAGACAGATGGAGAAGAAAAGAGCAATGGCAGGGGAGAGACTTTCATTCGAAAAAAGAGGGATGTTGAGGGGTCAAAATTGATAAATTGGTCATCGGACTCTCATCTGTTTGCCAATTTTAATTAGTTCTCTCCACCTTATCATAACGAAAGTTTATACAAAATTTCAGTCACATCAGCCTAATAGTTTCCGATAAAAAACTAAGACAAATATAATATAAATGAGCATTCACACAAGCCATCGTCAAAGATTGTTATTTGAGAACAACTAGTGGTGTTCCCTGAAGTCTGAGTGACAACAAGTCTCCCCAGATTTCCAGTACTCTCCAACTATTTCGGCAACCTTTGCAAATTAAGCTGCGTTATCGCAACAGCCGCTTACCATTGATTTCTCGTTGCGGCGACTGTTGGTCTTCGCTGGAATTTGGGTGGCAATAAGCCTCCCCAATCCCAGACTTTATTGCACATCTTCTGTAGAGATTATTATTATTATTATTATTATTATTATTATTATTATTATTATTATTGGCTCACATGGAGCTTTCAAACAAGTCAATAAGTGATCTGATTGGAAACCTGTGGTGTTCTCTGGAGGCTGAGTGACAACAAGTCTCCGCAGACTCCAGTTCTCTCCACCTCCTTCGATAGCATTTGAAAATGAATTTGCATTATCGCAACAGCCTCTTACCATTGATTTCTCGCCGGCAGTGGCCATTGGTTTATACTGGAATTTGAGTTGCACTAAGCCTCCTCAAAGTCCCAGTTTTCTTTGCGCTTGTCCAACCGAGGTCTGGCTGGCGCTCTATACTCGGTCTTTCAGTCCTTCTTGACCCTTCTCAGCTCTTTGGTGTCACATTTTTATTGGGAGAAGCGGTGGTGAAACTATGGGGGGGATGCATGATGGGGGTGTAGAACTTGTAGATATGCAGCTTCGGTGTTCTTCATTTCCTGTAACGCTTATTCGTTTTATTGTCTTCTTGTATTATCCTCCGTATTCAAGGGGGTTCCTTAATATTTCAGTCGTTTTTCATTATCGTTAGTCGTTGTACTTTTGCAGTTATTCCTCTGATTCCAATTTCTGACATTCTTTTTTTGAAGTTTTTCGGAATTGGTTCTAGTGCTCCTACTATTATCGGTACTATTTTGATTTTCTTCATCATCCAAATCCCTTTTAACTCTCTGGCTAGCTCTGTGTATTGCTTCGTTTCTCCTTTTTCTTTCATACTTATCCTGTGGTCAACTGGGACATCAAAGTCTACGATTTGACAGGATTTTTCTTTCTTGTTAATTATTACGACATCTGGTCTTCTTGCTTGGATGGGTTTGTCCGTCTGTATGTCTATGTCCCATAGGATCTTGTGGTTCTCGTTTTCGAGTGCTGTTGCGGGTTTATGCTTGCACCATTTGTCTGTACGCTCAAAATGCAGTCATTTGCACAATTCCCAGTGCACCGCCCTTCCCACTTGGTCATGCTTATTTTTGTATTCCTTTTGGGCCAGTTTATCGTTTCGTCTCTTTGTCCACAGAGTCTGCATTTGCTGTTTTCTTGTGTTTTATCGATTCTTGCTTTGATATGGTTGGTTCTTATCGAGTTATCTTGAGCTGCAGTTATTAGAGATTCAGTTTCTCGGTTTATATGTCCTTTTCGCACCCATGTCCAGGTGTTTTCGTTATTCTCATCTTTTGTCATTCTTATGAATCGTCCGTGGAGTTGTTTCTCTTCCCACTTCTCTTTTCTTGTTTTGTCATTTGTCTCTCTGTTTTCTGTTTTGTTGTTTTTTTTTTCAGTGTCTCTCGCTGCCATAATTATCCTTTCAGTATTTTGCATTATGTATTTTTCTAGTTCTTTTTTCGTGTCCTTCACAGTCTTCTATACAGATCAGTCTTCTCCCGCCGTCTTTCCTTTCCACGTAGAGCCTGTCAATATCGTACCTTGGGTGTAGTGCATTATGCATAGTCGTGAGTTTCCTGGTTTTCTGGTCGAGTTGTCTCAGTTGTTCTTTTGTCCACCCTATAAACGGTCCAGAGTATCTTACTAGTGATACTGCCCTTGTATTTATACCGTTTATTAGGGTTCTGCTATATAATTTCGTTTCCAGGAGTTTTCTTGTTCTCCTAAGGTATTCCTTTCCAACTTTCTTTTTAATTTCTGTTAATCTGATGGTGTCCGCTCCCAGAGTTCCCAAGTATTTATAGTCGTTTTGTTCCCCTAGTGCCCTCATTTCTGCTTGGTTGGGTAGTTCCATGCCTTCTGTCGTTTCCAGTTTTCCCTTTTTTATAACTAGTTGTGCGCACTTTTCCAATTCCATTTGGATATCTTGGCTGAAGATCCTGGTAGTGTTAATTAGTGTCTCTAGCTCATTTTCGGTCCTTTCAAAAAGTTTCAGATCGTCCATGTACATCAGGTGGTTCATTTTTTCCTCTGTATTGGAGAACTTGTATCCCGAATGGCACTTTCTCAGAATACTGTTCAAGGCATAATAGCTATGATGAACAGTAGTGGTGATAGTGAGTCTCCTTGGAAGATGCCTCTTTGTTGTTATGTGTTGTCCATCAGCTGTCAATTCCAGTCTCTATGTTTTCATTTCATTTTTTATTACATTGGTGATCCCGCTTGGTATTTTATACATTTTTAGGCATTCTATTATCCATGCTTGGGGGATCCTGTCGTACGCTTTTTTGTAGTCGATCCATGCCATGGCTAAATTCTTTCTCCTCCTTTTTAATCCTTTAGGATCTTTTGATCTATATATAGCAGGTCATGTATTCCTCTTTTTCCTTTCTGGCATCCTTTCTGCTCCTCAGGATGAGTCCACGGTTATTCAAGTAGTGGTAGATTTGTTCCCTCAGTTGTGCTGTCAGTATCTTCCACATAGTTGGTAAGCACGTGATTGGCCTATAGTTCCTAGGGACGGTTCCTTTCTCCGTGTCCTTCTGTAGCAGTCTACCTTTTGTCATTCAGTCTGGTACGCTTGCTTCCTGTATACATTTTCTCAGGTTTTGGGCTAGTCTTTCGTGTAAGGTTGTGAATTTTTTGAACCAGTATGCATGTATCCCATCGTGCCCTGGTGCTCTCAAGTTTGCAATTTTTCCTATGGCTTTCTTTAGGGTTTCCTTGCTGATTTCATTCGCTGTTCCTTCTTCGATTTGTTATAACTCTTCTTTCATGTCTTTCAGCCATTCGGCATTTCTGTTGTGATCTCGTCGCTCTTCCCATATTTTACTCCAGTAGAGTTTTGTTTCTGTCGGATTTGGTTGTTCTGTTTTTTTTTTTCCTCCGTTCACATTTTGGTAGAATTGGCTTTCATTAGTTTCAAATGTTCTGTTTTGCTTGCATTGTTCAGATATATGTCTATATCGTCTCAATCTCGCTTCTTTTGCTTTTATTTTTTGGTTCAGTTCTTCATGTTTCTTGTTTAACCTCTCCCTGCCAGTTATATTTCCAATATTCCGTTATTATTATTATTATTATTATTATTATTATTATTATTATTATTATTATTATTATTATTATTATTATTATTAATAATAATAATAATAATAATAATAATAATAATAATAATAATAATTTTCTTAATGCAAATCGCTCCAGACAAGGCTTAAAGCCACTTGATGTAAACGGCTAAAACAACAACAAAATATATTATTTTTAAGGTAAAAACTAATCAATGATAAGTGTCAGATGGATAGTTTTTGACCCAGAAAACAGCAATTCTTTCCTCTATGTCAGAAACGTCGCTCCTGGAATTTGAGGGCTGAAGGACAAAATAAGGGAAGTGAGAGTAACGAGGTTGTCGGAAATAAAATATCCGGCTATTTTCGTAATTTCTACGGAATTACACGAAGTTAGTAGAATCGGGCATGAATAGTGGCCTATTTATTTATTCGTTTATTTATCCTCCGTATTATTGTTTTTTTTTTGTTTTTTTTTGTTTGTTTTTTTGTTGTTTTTTTTTTTTGCTAATGCAATAAATACTTCTTTTACAAAACGAAAATTCTGCATGTTTATATCATCACTTTTTTTTTTCCTTACTTTTACTTTACGTTTTCGTTCACACAATTTCTTTCTTTTCTTGGCCATTTTTTTTTTACACCGGCGTTTGTTTCACCCTCCTCCAAGCATCTATTTTTGGTTAACAGATCACTTTCAACCTCAAATACCGCCACCCCCCGTCGCCATACTTGCAGAATTTTTTTTAACGCTTAATCATTATCTAAATCGTTTCTCCACTGCATCTGCGTTACGTCATGATACATTTTTTGTTTTGTTTTGCTATTCTCTCTCATCGCTTAACCTCTATTTTGAAAGGTAATTTTCGCTTTCTTCCTTTTTTTTTTCAAGGGGGTGGGGGGCATTTTCGGTTCATGCACGTTTGAAAATAGATTCAGCTTTATTATAACCCTCTGACGTACTATAATGGAGATTTAGTGTCTGTCTATGCAATTTGCATGATAATTTTATCAACGTTTTTATGGATACATTTTTAGTAAATGAAAAGGTTCTTGGGGAGGGGACGATACATTGTATGAGCGGGATTATTGTCAATGATATTTTGTACTGAGTTATTTTCATGCCTAGAAACCGCATGGACTTAAAACTACGTCCCATTGCACAAGGATATGACGTCACATTCATAAAATATCAAAAGCAAATAGTTTATCTCGAAAGTAAGGGTCCGATTCGGACGATTAGAACGATTATAAACGGTTGATCAGCCTTGGATGTCTGGACAAATGAAGAAACGGCTGTAAAAAATAAATCTTTTTACCGGAAAAAAAGCATTTAGTCGCTGGAGTCTGCCTTTTTCTGTCCCATCCCACCCCCATCTCTCCATCTCCCATCTCTCTCCCTACCCCCTCTTTCTTTCTTTCTTTCTTTCTTTCTCCCCCTCTCTCTATATATATATGTGTGCGCGTGTGTGTGTGTGGGTGTGATACATACACACATACACGCACACATATATATTTATTTATATATATGTACATACACATATATATGTGAATATATCATATGAGTCTGTGTGTGTGTGTGTGTGTGTGTGTGTGTGTGTGTGCATGTGTATGTGTATGTGTATGTGTGTATGTGATTGCGTAAAAAACATGGTTGACTGAATAGAACGGAAACATCCATGTTTTCCTTGTGGGAATTGGATTTAATGTAACTTATTTATTTTGTGCTTTTTATCTGTTTGGTGCCTTCTATAATATAAATCTCACCTGTCTGTTTAAATGTATGTATGTATGTATGTATTATGTGTATTTAAAACATTCGGCAGAGGCGACGAATTTTAATAATATCAGTATCGTTTTGAAGCTCGACCCTTTGGACGACAAATATGGAAAAATTGGCTAAAACCATTAATTCCTTCACCCTCAACTGAGCACTTTTCTACAGGGAGGGGTCGCTTTATTCGCTAATATTTGAGAAAGTCATTCCCTTTTTTCGATTGACTAGCCTTAATTTAAACCTTCGCCCCTTCCAATTTGGCGATGGACGCAACGACAAAGACGTCACATTTTTTTTCTATTCTTTTCCTCCTTCGCGGCCGCCAAAACACCCCCACCCCTACACCGCCTCCCACCAAATGTAAACAGAATTTTTGTAAAATATATACATATTCTGCTCGGTCAATGTCGGCACGTTACTTATGTTAAAACGGTTAATTAAACTGCATAAGCACTTGTTAAAAAACTATACAAGTTCTATAATTGAACGAAAAACAAACCGGCAGTTAGTTCCCCTGCCCCCTCCAAAAACAAAACAAAAAAAATCATAAAGTGAATGCATTTCTTTATATCTTGGAAACTACTTGTTTCCTGGAATTTTAAACGTTAGTGGTAATTTTAAAGGATTTTCCAGGGGTGGAAAGAAAGCCCCCCCCCCGCCTAAAAAAAAAAGTGGGTGATCATTTTACGTTAAATTATTATAGAAAAGTGATCCACCACTTTTTAAAGTAACATTTCTTCATATCTTGGAAACGACTCGTTTGCCGTAATTTTAAACATTATTTTCGTTTTCAGCGATCCCGAAAACCTATAAGAGTGGTAATTTTAAAGGAATTTTCGAGGGTGGAGTAATTCTTCATATTTACCGAATGGAAATAGGCACAAACTTTAATAAAATACTTTACATATCTATTTGTGTAAGTATACTTTGATAGTTATGTCTCAGTTTGAAGAAATATGGTATAATAACATTATGGGGTGTTCGTTCGCGCCTGACCTCCATAGAATGAAAATATGTCACAAAGTTTAACAAGGTTTTTTAATATAGATCCACAGAATATTGTGTGAACAGGTATGGTATAATAAATTATGGAGTTTATCTATTTTATTTTTACTTTCATCATATTTTGCTTTGGTTTTGATACCCCCAAATTCGAAGCTATCTCTTTACAACCCATCCTTTTCATAACCTATCATACTTTCATAAATCAGAGTCCATTTTCTGTAGGCTGTTTTTGAACCCAGTCAACGACGGGTATTGTTACTAGTATATATATATATATATATATATATATATATATATATATATATATATATATAATAGTAAAAGTACCCGTCGTTGACTGGGTTCAAAAACATTTACTCTACTAAAGTCATCATGAGTCATTACACCATCAAGGAGTTGATATTTATTTATCATAGAGTGGTACTTGCAGTTGAATTTAAATTTCAAATCCTATATATATATATATATATATATATATATATATATATATATATATATATATATATATATATAGCGCAATGGAAACATATTATACGGTATTTACAGCTTCTCTTTTAATTTCCGGATTTTAATCATATCAAAACGCACTTTATTTCCTTTTAACAGATTGATTGCTGCTATATCTTCTGATGAGTTAAGGGACAAAATAGATTCACTAATTCGTATAATAATTAAGTGACTGATTTTGCGCTACGAAACAGATACTGTCAAAAATTGTAAATGTCAACTGAATTAAAAGAATAAATTCTAAGATGGTCAACATTATGAACTTTGGAATATAGTATTTTGTCATTTATTCACTATATATATATATATACACCTTTTTCATCAAATACATAAACAGAATATTTTCAATCCCGACTCGTTCAGTAGTAGGCAACAGATATTTTAATGCTTCCAAACTATCCATTGTATTTTTAACGACATTCGACTTTGCTCTTTAACCTGACTTAACAGCGAAATCCACAAAATAACAAATCCTATTTTTAAACTATAAATGAATTGCCTTTCGTGTGTCGTCTGATATAATATGATTTAAAAAAATTTAATTGATTATTTTGTGGTTTTCTTTTTAACTATAGACGATTAGAATATTTATTAAAATGATAGTTTTTTTTTTCTGCAGTGTTCATACGTAGATATTCTTGCATTGATATTTCTAGGTAATATCTCATAATAAAAATATATACATGTATTTTTTTTTAACACAGATTTAATTTGTGAAAATATATGTTTCTATGATACGTGCCACGCGTCACACGTCATGTGCGGAGAAGTTTAAAAAATGCAGAAAAGAAAAATGTCATTCAAAAATCCTATTGGTGTCACGTGATTCCATTCTATTGTTTATAATCGTCTTCTGGCTGCTAATTGTTTCAATCATATAATTCGCCAAATTCTTGCAAACTTATTTATTTATTAGTTTTCACACAAGTCATTTTCAGTCATTGTTCCTTAGCAATTGCAAGTGGGTTTCCCTGTCGCCTGAATGACAACAAGTCTCCTCAGATATTCGTCACTTTTACCTTGCTTCTATAACCATTTCAAATCATTTTGCGTAATTGTAACATCCACTTACCCTTGATTTCTCGCTGTTTACGACCATTCGTCCTATCTGGAATTTGATTAGAAATAAACCTTGCCCTACTTTTCCGCATTCTTCAATTAAAGATCTATCCGGTGCACTGACTAATCGATTTTTCCATTCTTCTTTACACTTTAGGATAATTTTCTGTGGTACAAGCCGAGGTTGGCGTAACAACATGCACTATTATTATTATGTACTCACTAGGAGTTCTCACAGAGGTCATCATCAGAGATTGCTCACTAACAAAAACAGGTGATGTTCCTTGGAGTCTCCTCATATTTCCAGCATTCTCAACCTCTTTCGATAACTTTGCAAATGAACCTGCATCATCACGACAGTCGATTGCTTTTTGACTTATAACTGGTAGTTCTACAAGTATTTTAATGTTGGATGCTCCGACGGACTACAAGCCCTTGTACCCCATCGACGAAAATACCCCCGACAAAACCCGAAAAGCAGCAAAATACCACTTCTACACAGTAGAGATCCCTAGATATCAGAAACACTTCTACTCTAATAGTTTTTTTTCCCCAGAACTGCTAGACTTTGGAACAACCTTTCAGGTTCCTGCTTTTCTAAATGTACTGATATGCAGAAGTTCAAGTGTAATGTGAACAGACATCTTGCTGCTCAATTCTCTACATAGCACCCCTGCATCTTATGACCCCGATTGTAGTTCCCTACATCAAAGTGGCACTGCGACTTGTTTAGGGGAGAAAATGGAATTGAAACAAACAAACAAAAAAGTAACAAATGGTTTTCATTGGAATATGGGTGGCAAAGTTCTCAGTCCTCTTTGCACTCATCCAATGGACGCCTGGCTAGTGCTTTCTTTCTTCAGTCTCTTTATCTTTTCGACTATTTGGTGGGGTGCCAGTTGATGCTAACAGTACTTTAAGTTTTCTTGGTTTCATGTGATGCTTCTCTATTTTTTTAATTTTTATTTTATCTCTGTTGCAGTTTACAATAAGTTAAAAGAAAACGAGGAGAGAAACTTCTTTGAGCCATGGCATTTCAAATTTAAATGCATCTCATCAAAAAAAAAAAAAGGAGAGAAAACCCAGTATTATACCAGATTGTTATTATTATTGTATGGCTGGTTTAGCGGTTGGATTGGTCTCCGCATTCGAGGACTTTATATATAAATTTAATGCCCCCAATGATGCTGGATTAAACAGCTTGGAAGGAAAAGAAAACGAAACACTAAGGTCTTATGTACAACATGACAAGAAATTGGAATCTTAGGAAGATCTCCATTGGTCCAGTAATTGTATGAGCAACCGGGCGCATAGTAAAAATTTCCAAAAATACTTGGCAAATATACCCGGGTAACAGAAATACAGAGAGTTACATTTAATGGGGACGCTTAGAATCTTAAAAATATCTCTCAGTTAAAATGTATGAGATAGTGGGTGAATGTTTGGCATCCTGTAGGATACCTCATCTCCAGATAGAACAAAATTATAAGAAATCGTTGTAATCATTGGGAACTAACATTGTGAAATATATTATAAAGTGATCAATCGTTTATTTGTAAATATTTTCATGAACATTACATCATTATTACTATTTACTTACTAGTCAGCGCCAGCAGTAATTGGTGTTCCCTAGAGTCTAAGTGACAGCAGTTTTCCTCAGGTTTCCAGTGCTCCTCATTTTTTTCGATAACTGTGGAAAAACCTTTTTGCGTTCTCACACTAGCTGTTTATTATTGAGTTCTCGTTGATAACAGAAGTTGGATTTCGCTGGAATTTGCGTGACAACATGGCTCTCTCGTACTTCAGTACCTTCCGTGTCTTTCACTGGAGGCTCTGATGGTGTTTTCCCTCTTAAGTCTTTCCATCCTCCATGACCTCTCACGACTATATTGTTTGATATCAACAGATGCTAGGGCAGATTATAGGATTGCATATTTTATACATTTAAGGTTAGAAATGTGCATAAAATCGGTGTTGTCTTCTTTGCCTTTACTCTGGTATGATACTGGTTTTTCTCTCCTTTTTTGATGAGATGCATTTAGCTTTGAAAAGCCATGACTCAAAGAGGTTTCTCTCCTCATTTCCTTTTAACTTATTGTAATTACCCTCAACATTATTGACATGATTATGTTCTAATGTAACTTTAATCTTTATCTCCCTGCCTTTTCTTATAAACCGCTTTTCTTAATCGGGTAGAACTTCATCTATCCAAGCAGGTTGGCTCTTTCTCTCTGAAAAAAAAACTTTTTCAAGTTAACTTTATATCTATATACTAAGATATATATATATATATATATATATATATATATATATATATATATATATATATATATATATATATATATATATATGATTAGTTTTTTATGGAAAAAGAATTCCAGCAGAGTGCTCAATTAAAAGGAAAATCCAAATTGTAAGAGCGTATTTATATTTTGTGTACAGAAAGTTGTTAGTTGAGACAGATCATTGGTACCGTCGGTTTCAAGCCTGATAATAAGATTGATAAGGATACCTTAAACGGGTCTTATTATCGGGCTTGAAACCGGCGGTACCAATGATCTGTCTCAACTAACAACTTTCTGTACACAATATATATATATATATATATATGCATATATATATATATATATATATATATATATATATATAGTCATCCATATACAGCACTGTTTCGCTGTATCACAGATCATCAGTACGGCTAGACAAGTAACTACCTCAAGCCAAGATCGAAACTTCACCGCACAAACGACAGTCGGAGCTTCTAATCGTTGCGTTATTCGGCTGCTGCTATGCGGGCAGTGAATTAACTATGTTTTGACATTGTCCAAATGCCTAAGCTCAATTTGTTTGCACAAAGAGTATCACTTAATACGCTAATAGCAGTTTGTATATCACTTCCCAATATGCTCAACCCAAGATAGGGAGCATTATAGCCATTCACATAGAGTGCTGTTTCGCTGTATCACAGCTCGTCAGTGCGGCTAGACAAGCAATTACCTCAAGCTAGGATCGAATATATATATATATATATAGGTTTATTTTTGGTGTCTTTTCAATTCAATAGAAATCCTCCTAAATTTGCTGATGAGGAGACCGTGCTTACCAAAAAAACTATGTATAATTATTCTACGTGACTTCATGTATACCACAAATAAAAAGCACGGATTTCCGAAACGATCGTACAGATAATTGACTTTGTTGTTGTTCCTTCTTATGAAACTGATTTTTAATTTAATTAAATTTTGATTGTTAAATTTAAAAAATTTTAAAACTTTTAAATTATAAATCACATTACTTAATATTGAATTAGCTCTAGGACATTTAACTATCGAGCTTATTATATATCTAAATTACAACGAGCATTTCCTGTATTTTAATTAAACTAGTAATTTCACTATTACATTAAAATACACTTAGCTCTTTAGACTATTATTCTAATCTCCTTTAAATTATATATATATATATATATATATATATATATATATATATATATATATATATATATATATATATTAGAGACTGCCAAACGATTGTGAAGATTGGACCGCATGTTTCCGTGACGTCAGACTTGTCTTAACTATATAAACCTTGGAAAAGCAGAAACGACTTAATAATTTTTTAAAACCTTCAATTAATAATTAATCTTTGTTATAATTTTGTTTGTTTTTAAGATTTACACAGTTTAATGATTAGTAATATTATAAACATTTGTATATTAAATATGAAATACGGTTTTGGTTACCTACGGGGTTCCATATTTTGTTCGGTAAAACGAGACATACAAAATATGAGGGGGAGGGGCTACAAGATGCTTAATATTTGTGCAATAATATTTTCAAATTGGTTTTAATCGGGCGATAAAATAACTGACAAGAGTCATGTTTATATTAAAACTTAATATTAAAAAAAAAATTAAACACAATTAATTAAAAATCTATGTCGTAACGGAAAATTTTGAAATAATGGAATTTTAATCGTTTTAATCTTTTAAAAATTAATTAATGTTTACGAAGTTTCTTTTTCTCGGCAATTCAACTGATTATAGTATATATTAATTCGAAAAAACGCTATTAAAAAAAAACATAATAAAAAGTTTATACCAATTTTTTAATTGCAACTTCAAGGTCATTTTTTGTTCAATATCTGTATTTAAATTTTTAAAAAATAAATATTTTTTATTTATTTGAACTCTTATGTTTCATAATAAATAGAAATTTCGATAAATTTAAATATATTTGTTCGAATTTCAAAAAAATAAATAGGGGAGGGCACGCACTAAAAAAGTATTTCCCCTCGCATATTTAACGAAAACTTATATGTAATTTCATTCTAAAATGGATAAGTATCGAAAATTTCCCGAAAATCTGACGACTAGATGATTTTTGATAGATTTATTAAATACAGGTATGTTTTCACGTTTGGAATGTCTACTACATGGGAACGTTATTTTAAAGCGCCAATTATTTAAACACGATTTTCGTCTCGCAATTTCATTATTTTTGTTCGATGAAAAAAATTTTTTGTAAAATTATTACTGGTTTATTTTGCCCTTCTTCTTTTAAATGGTACAAAAATTATACTGATAATATTAATTTATAATAAAGTTACATCGTGTTACATATAGGGTGGGGTAATTCTGTGGTGACTTTTGGCAGTCCCTATATATATATATATATATATATATATATATATATATATATATATATATATATATATTACAAGGTAGTCACCACTTATCAAAGCCAGGAAGCCACTCGGGGATAAGGTTTATTGTGTGTACAGTACGTTAGTGTGGAAGATTTGATAAAGTGCCTTACTTAAGGGGGCGGTTCATCGGAATTTTTTCACATTGGACTTGAAGACATTCAGGTTGTAGTCAGGTGGGAAACAGGCAACCGGAACAGAGTTCCACAGGCGTGCAGTTCTAAGAAAGAAGCTTTGTTCATGGAATCTACATTTTGATTTTGGCACAGATAAGGAGTGGGGAAAATTTTTGACTGGTTTCAGCTAGGCGGGTGTTTATCGTGAAAGATTGGCAAGGGGGGACCAGAGATTGGAGTTCAGACGAGCACCTGCCATGGTAGTAACGATAAAACAAAGACAGGCTCGCAACGTCTCTCCTGTGGGAGAGAGGTTGCAGGGAAGAGAAAAGGGCATCACCCACTAGGTCACGAAGCCTATTTTGTACTCTGTCGAGGCAGGATAGGCTGCTTTTAGCAGCTCCTGCCCAGATGTGGCAGCAGTACTCCATCCTTGGACATACCTGGCTTTTATAAAGATAGAGAATTGCATCAGGGGTGAGACATCTTCTGTAGCGGTACCATTTTTCCAGCGACCTTAGCAACTGACTTGATGTACGCGTTCCATTTCAGGTCAGGAGTAAAGGTCAAGCCCAGAAGCTTATCAAAACATGGAGCTTCCCCTATTTCAATTGATACCAAATGGGGATCAGAGCGTTGATGATGTAAAGAAAGGAGCTTGGGTTTAGATGTATTAAAAGTAACCAGCCACCTCCTCCCCCACTGAACCACGCGCACAAGATCACAGGAGAGAGAATCTGAGAGAAATGTTGCCGTAGATGGTCGTGGCATCAGCATAGATGTCAACGAATGATTTAAGTATGTGTTTTGGGAGATCATTGATGTAGATCAGGAAGAGAGTTGGGCCTAGGATGGACCCCTGAGAGACTCCAGCATTAATACTGAGAGCCTCTGATTTTTGCCCATCAACCACTACTCTTATGAGTATCGGAGTGAAATGATTTAATGATCGAGAAAACATTTCCAGTTATACCGTAGCTGGAAATCTTGTGAAGTAGACCCTTATGCCATACCTTGTCTAAGGCCTTTGATATGTCAAGGGCAATTGCCCTAGAGAGGAAGCCTTTGTCAAGAGATTCGCTAATCCTATGAGATATGACAGCACATCTACTGTAGATCTGGCAGAACGGAAACCATATTGCATATCACTAAGAAGGTTATTCCTGCTGAGGTGGTTGATTACTTCTCCATTTAATATGGATTCCGGCAGCTTACTCATGACACACAGGAGACTTATTGGTCTCTACTGAGAGGGGAACGACTTATCACCTGGATTCTTAAATACAGAGCATACTGATGAGATTTTCCAGGGTGTTGGGAAGCACTTCTCTTCAAGGCAACGCTTAAAGAGTTTTGTAAGTATGGGGGCAAGTTCTGGTTGAAGCTTTGTCAGCACAATGATTGGAATGCCGTCAGGACCAGTTGCTTTACTGGAATCAAGGTTCTTGATTAGCTTGGCGACCTCACGCACAGATATTTGTATGTTGCAGAGCGTGTGATCCGTTATAGGAGGAAATATGGGGAGTTGATGGCCTTCGTCGCATAGGGTAGAATTAGCTGCAAAGTTCTTGGCAAATAGTTTGGCTTTATCTGATGCTGACGAAATGACCTCAGGTCCATTGATGATGGTTGGGATAGAACGCACGCTTCTGTTCAGGATCCTGTTTGCTATTTTCCAAACTGGTGGGAACCAAGCCTCTGATCAGCTATTTGGATTTAACGGACTGAGCATATAGCTCTCTTGCATTTTTTATTACTCTTTTGCAGTGGTTGCTGGCAGTCCTGAAGGCAGCTTTAGTCTCAGTGTATCTATTACGTTGTTAGCTATGGAAAAAGTGCTTTCTGTGCGCGATGGCAGCAGCACATTCTGGGGAGAACTATGGCTGGCTGTTATGTTTTTGTTGGAATTTTTTTTAAATGGTATGAATCGGTCTATGCCTACAATTAGCCATTCGGTCAGGTCTGATACTATAGACGGCACATTCTTTTTAAACATGGAATGCTGGGGTAGATCGAATATAAGTGTACGGAAGCTATCCCAGTCAGTGGTAGATATCGATATACAATACGGTGGAGAGGTACATCTGAAGACTTATTACATTTCGTTTTTATCTTAATTGATACAACCGAGTGGTCGGAAGATCCCAGAGGAGACAGAACGGAACTTGAACAGGGGAAGTTGTGAGAAAAAGTTCTAGAAGGCTAGCATACTGACCGGAAGTATCGGGCACTCGGTGGGTTCGTGAACAACCTGGGTGAGGTCATATATATATATATATATATATATATATATATATATATATATATATATATATGATTATTATTTTTTTTTTTTTTTGGAAAAAGAAATCCACAGACTGCTCAATTGTTCAATTAAAAAGAAAATCCGAAATATAAAAGCGTATTTATATTTTGTGTACAGAAAGTTGTTAGATAAGACAAGTCCTTCGGTTTCAAGAGACGAATATTGGCTGAAGAGAGCTTGATAAGGATATCTTAAACAGTCCTAATTATCGGGCTTGAAACCGACGGTACCAATGACTTGTCTCATCTAACAACTTTCTGTATACTATATATACATATGCTTTCTCGTCCTCGGTTTCATTTATTCAACTGATTATGGAATATCAAGAATGGTTACTTAAGTTGCTAGAATTAATCTATGTCAACAAAAAATTAAAAAATAATAAAAGCCACAAATAATAGCCAGGTTTTCTAGGGTTTGTGGGTGTGGGACAGAGGGGTGGGGGCGAAGTATTAGTGAGCAGGTGGTGTTTATTGTTGTTGTTGTCGTTATTGTTGTTAACCATCACACACACACACACACACACACACACACACACACACACACACACACACACACACACAGTGTCCCTTATTCACGTCCTCTCTTGAATACAATCTATGGTTCTTTCTCAGGGTCGGGCTACGGAATCACCTGTTCGTTATCGCTTGGCCTTTCTGTCTCCGGAATGGCAGTTTTACAACTGACATCGCGGAATGAAGTGATAAATTAGAACGATAACAGCTGTATTTCCAGCTGACACCATACATGCTAATCTCTCTTCCCCTTTTTCTCTCTCCTTTTCTCCATCTCCCTCTCTCTATATCTATCTATCTATCTCTTTCACTCGCTCTCTCTTTCTATCACTCTATTTCTCCGTCCCCCTCTTTCTCTCTCTCTTACTCTCTATCTCTCTTTCTCCTTCCTCTCTCCCACTCTTTCACACTTTCTCTTCCTCCCTCTCTCTCTCTTTTTCTCTCTTTCTTTCTCCTCTTTATTTTTTCTTTTTCTTTCTTTTTTCTTTCTTTCTTTGTTTTCTCTCTCACTCACTGTTTCACTTTCTCTCTCTCTTACTCTCTCTCTCTCTCTCTTACTCTCTATTTCTCTGTCGCGTGAATGTGTATGTGCACACACGTGCCTGCGCGCGAACGCACGTTCAAATATATGACATTTGGGGATAGCACATTTTGCAAACAGTCATTTAAAACTTGTTTTTTTCATGTTTTTGACAATCATTGCAGCTGGAGTCTGGGAAGAAAAATGAATCTTTCTTTTACTGTAGACAACAAAACGAAAAAAATGTTATCAAAGGCCAGATGTTACTCTTCTACCAGGCTGAATAAGTTTTTAGTGTTTTAACTTATTTTAAAGCGTTTATTCATATCGAAAAACAAGAAACCAGAAAAGAATGGCCGACGCGAGAGGTCACATCTTTGGAGTCTGGAAAATCGCTCAAAATTATAAAATTAAACAAAATGCTGGTATAAACCTATCCAATAAATGTCGCAGTAATATTTCTATTTTCATTTAAATTTCTATTTTTGAGCGATTATCGAGACTCCCTCTTATTTCAGCTATTTTTCATGTTCGCACGTAATACTCGATGCTACTTGCTTTTTAACCGAATAATCGCTTTAAAATAAGTTACGACACTAAAAACCTATCCACTAAAATAGAAGAATAGCTTCCCTTGCCTTTGGTAACATTTATTTGTTATGTAACGTGATCGTTACACTTTAATCGTACGTTACATTTAAAGCACTTGGACCCGCACGTTATCTGGTACTGTCGCAGGTACAAACTAACAAGAAAGGACATAAAAAATACTATTCAGTATTTTTTTTAGGTGAACACAAAAAGCATTTATTCTAGTAATTTCCGACAACGCACTTCACGCGTCAAACATGTCTGTCAAGTCACTCTTGCACGCACGTGTCTTTGTCGTCGCTTGGCGTTCTGCTTTTTCGACCACACGGCGCATTTTCTCTCTCGGCCACGTACAGCCCTTTTTCTGCCTTTTCTCCTCCTTCCCGTGACGTCAGCGCATGCACACTTAATTTGAATATGTGCTAAGACGGCTGCTGCTAATATTTTCGCTAGTCAAGTATCATAGCCTCTGCTGATTTTCTCATATGCATCTATACGCGTTCCCGCTT
>NC_136493.1:25997680-26017680 GCF_053919585.1 Euprymna scolopes
AACAACGAAACTTGGCACAGTTATTAGTCTTTCTCTACATAGGAACCACCCATAGTTATGCATTTCTACCATCGTTTGATGCAGCTCTGGAGACCGTTTTTGTAGAACACCCTAGGTTGGTCCTCCAACCACGACGTGACTTCAGAAATCAAGGCTGCATCATCTTGGAAACACTTTCCTTTCAAAAATAACTTCATGGCTGGGAAGAAGTGAAAACCAGAGGGTGTAAGGTCAGGAGAGAAGGGAGGATGGAGAAGGATTTCATAGCCACACGCCCGAGCTTCTGATCTGGCGACATGCGAGTTGTGGACCGGAGCGTATTCCTGCAGGAGGAGGGTACCTTTGCTGATCTTACCCCGCCTCCTCATTTTGATAGCTTCCCTTAATTTCCTCAAAAGTGAAGCATAATAGGCTCCTGTAATTGTGGTACTCTTTGCCAGGAAATCTGTCATCACTACTCCATCCTTGTCCCAGAAGACTGTGAGCATGACCTTGCCTTCTTTGGAGGTGGTGAGTCCAAGTGCTTCCACTGCATTGACAAGGCTTTGATCTCTGGATTATAGTGATGGACCCAGGCTTCATCCTGTGTAATCAGTCTTTTGAAAAACTATGATTCATGTTCTTGGCACATCTCCAAATTCACCCTCGAGCACTCGACGCGTTCCCGCTTCTGGAATGGTGTGACCAACCTGGAATCCATCTGGCAGACACCTTATGCATATGCAAATGGTCATGAATGATAGTTTCCACAGACCCTGTACTAATCTTGACATTTTGCGCTATTTGACGAATAGTAATGTGCCGATCTTCCAAAATGGCAGCCTCAACTTGACGGACAGATGCCTCGCCAATGGTAGAAGGGGGCGACCAGGTCTGGGAGCTGTTTCCACAGACTTCCGGCCATGTTTGAATTCACGATGCCAGCGTTTTACAAGGTCATATGATGGGTCATTATCACCATAAGTTTCTTTCATTTTATCAAAAGTCTCCTGTGGTGTGCGTCCTTTCAAATACAAAAACCGGATCACTGCTCGACATTCAACAGGCTCCATTTCACACCTGACACAGTTCAAACACCTGTAAAACAGAAACCACAATTAGTTCAGAGGTGTAATTTGCCACATAACCCGTAGAGATATAAATCATTGCACATGCAAAATTTCAACTAGATCAAACAACGGGAAGTGGGTCAGGGGCATTACTTATTGCACGCCCCTCGTATCAATCTCTCTCTCGCTCTCTCTCGCTCTCTCTCTCTATATATATATATATACAGATATATATATATACAGATATATACATATACATATATATATATATATATATATATATATATATATATATATATATATATATATATATATATATATAAGCATAAAATTGTTTCAGCCCTTTACTGATATGTCTATATATAGTTCTCTGTATATATATTTTTTTAAATTTTTACCCCCATTACTAAAATCGATATATTATCCTCCATAAGTGTATTTTGACGTTTAGGAAAATATCTGCGTATTTAACGTGTTTTTACAAAAGTCAGGGTAAATAACAATTATATAGTTAAATAATTAGATATTTATAAAGTATCGGAATCGGAATCGAAAATTTAGTACAGAATCGGTAATTGTATCGGAATCAGAAAAAATATTGGAATCATCCCTAATATATATATATATATATATATATATATATATATATATATATATATATATATATATATATATATATATATATGTATATGAAAAAATTGTTAAAAAATAACAGAAAGCTTCCGCTTCATTATAACCTTTTTATTCTTTCCGTAGTTCCTATGATATGTTTTGTGTTAATATTTAATAATTTTAAGTCTGATATATATCACGAACGTTTTCGACTCCTCGTCGAATATTCACCAGGCAAAAAAGCAAACGAACAAAAAAGCAAATGAACAAAAAAGCTTGAGAAAGCAAGAGATTTTCAAATGGTAATTGTGTAAAGGGTGGGTGAAGACGCAGGAGGATATTTTTTCACACTTTTTCAGGAACGACGTTAACAATTTAAATTCCATGATGCCAGAATTAGCGTCACAGTATAAAATTGTATTGCGTTAAACATGTTAAAGTTAAAAAAACATCTCCTTTAAAATACTCATAAAAATTTTTATGTGGAGAATATTTATTAATTGATGTTTAATATGTAATATTTATATTTCAGAAAAAAATCGGAGGTATCTAAATTTTTAAGAAGGGTTTCGATTTTTGTTCTCAGGAAAACTATTGTTTTAATTTTGTCGAACATGATTGAGTTTTAAAGACCAATAACATTAATGTTTGGTGCAGTTAAGGAAGTAATTGATATCCTCCTACATAAGTGCCTGGTATTCCAGTTTCTTTGAAATTTCGTAAAGATTCCTAAATTCGACAGAAGGATTTCTGAGTTTGACAATATTACACCGTAAAAAGGTCAGAGGTCAGAAGTTATATCGAATAAAACGTTGTGAGATAAGAACAATAAAAGCTCGTTTTCCAACTACCATAACAACAACAATAATAATAATAATAATAATAATAATAAAAATAATAATAATAATAATAATAATAATGATAATAAAAATAATAACAACAACAACAACAACAATAATAAAAACAACAACAACAACAACAACAATAATAATAATAATAACAACAACAACAATAATAATAATAACAAAAACAATAATAATGACAATAATAACAACAACAACAATAATAATAATAACAATAATAACAACAACAATAATAATAATAATAACAACAACAATAACAACAATAATAATAATAACAACAATAACAACAATAATAATAACAACAATAATAATAATAACAACAACAATAGCAACAATAATAATAATAACAACAACAATAACAACAACAATAATAATAATTATAACAATAACAACAATAATAATAATAATAATAACAACAACAATAACAACAATAATAATAATTATAACAATAATAACAACAACAATAACAACAACAATAATAATAATTATAACAATAACAACAATAATAATAATAACAACAACAATAACAACAATAATAATAATTATAACAATAATAATAACAACAACAATAACAACAATAATAATAACAATAATAATAATAATAATAACAACAACAACAATAATAATAATAATAACAATAATAATAATAATAACAACAACAACAACAACAACAACAATAATAATAATAACAATAATAATAATAATTATAATAAAAACAACAACAACAACAACAACAATAATAATAATAATAATAATAACAACAACAATAATAATAATAACAACAACAACAATAATAATAATAACAATAATAACAACAACAATAATAATAATAACAACAACGATAACAACAATAATAATAATAACAACAACAACAATAACAACAATAATAATAATTATAACAATAATAATAATAATAACAATAATAATAATAATAATAACAATAATAATAATAAAAATAATAACAATAATAATAAAAATAATAACAATAATAATAATAATAATAACAATAATAACTATAATAATAATAATAACAACAACAACAACAATAATAATGATAATAATAATAATAATAATAATAATAATAATAATAATAATAATAATAATAATATTCAATCTGAAAGTTTATTATTTAAACTCCTTTGCCTAACAGGTCTCATGTATTCACAGGTAACATACATTGAAACAAATACGCAGAAGACATTGCCAAGGCTGCTGCAAAGATGGGCTCGTGCTATTTGCTCGAAAAATACTCACACCTGACAGTGTTCTATATCTATAAAGCAACCATTTGCATATGCATGCAATATTGTTGTGACATATGAGCCAGTGTATCAACCACTAGTCTCTCTTTATTGAAAAAGCTACATAAAAGGGTCTTTTCCGTTTGTCCGCTTTCCAACTGACTACAATATGGTCGTCTTCAAGAACAAGTTCTTTATGAGCCGTTCCCTTTAAGTAATTCAATTTACCAAATTTTCACTACTAACGATTACTATGATATTGTCCCATTTACTACTATACACTCATTAACCCTTATCCTCGAGTGGCCTCCGGACCTTGATAAGTGGACAATACTTTTTAACGATATATATATATAGATCACATTTAGACATCCTCCTGCGTCTTGCAGCTGTGCTCAAAAATTGATAACAATAAGGTTTTTAAAAAATTCAATAAATAAATAAAAGATAGTAAATATGAAAGAGCATAGGTCACATGACAAAGGCTGCTTGCAACCCCGACACAATTAAATTGAGTAAGAAAGAAAAAGAAAAAGAAGGAAACAAAACCAACATGAATTGATAATTAAAAAATAGAAGGAGAGGAAGAAAGAAAAGTAGAAGAAGAAATGTTATCGCATTCTCAGATGAAACAGAAACTTAGATGCGCGACCGAACACACGCATGCACGAACTAAAATAAGTACCATTTGTGAAGAAAAATAGGTTTAATGAGAGAGGAAGGGTTGTAACCTTTTACATATACTGTACAAGCTCTCTCTCTCTCTCTCTCTCTCTCTCTCTCTCCATCGGTTTCTCTCTCTTTATCTCTCATTTCGTATACGTATATAATTTTATTTATCTCCTTGCCAGGAGGTTAAACACAAGGTCATATATGGTTTTTGAAAGGCTAGCGCACTTTGAGAAACAAGCCTACAGAAAATGCATGAGAAGATCCATCACTATTCCACGGTAGGGGCGACTCGGGCGATAACTGTGAGGGTGGACCCGGAAGAACTGAAAGGAACAACAGTCTGACGGCTACAAACCCACTAATAGAGTGATTTGTAACAAACGTCGGGGAAAAAATAGAAAGAAGTGTGTTGTAATGGATAGTGGAGTTTAAAGGTTATAAAAGAAAGCATAATGTTAAAATATGCGAAAGACAGTATGTAAACAGGAGCATAACAACAAATTAAGACTGTATTACGAAGTGTGTTCAATAGTAAAAAAACTGGATCGCAAGGGCTGCATAATTTTGTTGTTGTTGTTGTTGTTGTTGTTGTTTTGACGACAGCGACAAAAGAGATAGCGTGTGTTTATTTTGTAAAAGAAAGCAAGTAAACTAGTTATTAAACATTTGTTTAATCATTTTCTGTCTATTGTACTATTCGATTATACATGACTAAAATGACTTATACATTAAATGAACTTGACGCCGGACGAAATAATATGTTTCTCAGTAACGCCATATTTTAATGTTAGTAACCGGTCGTTTATAAAGTGAACAACTGGATTTCGGAATATGAGAATTATCACCCTCATCCAATCAGAATGAACGGACTTTGCGAGTGAGGCTTTATTATTTATGAATCGTAAATTGGAAAGATTATGTTAGACCTATGCATGCATGGGCCAGTTAAGGTCCCTGTAATCACAGAATCAGTGGAACGTGTATGGTAGCAGTGATAGAACTAAATATTTAGAGAGAAAATTAGGGATTTCTTCCTCTAATGATGTTGCGATTGTGGTGATGTTGCTCGTATGATGTAATGTATTATTTTATTATCACGACTGAATGTGTTCGAAAGCTGCATAACATAGTGACTATTAATCTAGTTGTAATGGATTTATATGTGTCATCTGTTGTTGCAAACTTTCGATACTTTTGTACAGAAGGGAATTCCTACGGCTACTTTATTTACATAGAAAAAAATAGAAATGAAAGAATATAGAAAGAAGAATATAAGAATAGATAGCATAGATAGAATAGGATAGACAATTGGATGTGTCTGAAATGATGTTCGAAAGCTACATAGGCTACTGGCTATTAGCCTAGCTCTAATGAATTTGTATGTGGCATCTGTTGTTGCAAACCTACGATACTTCGACTCAGACGAGAATTCCTGAGGCTACTTTATTAACATAGATAGAATAGAATAGACATAAAACATAGACTAGACATAGAATAGATAGAAATAGAATATATATATATATATATATATATATATATATATATATATATATATATATATATATATAAGGAAGGATAAGGAGATCATGTTTAAAATTAGATGAGACCTTTATGTCAATAAGGTTAAGACTGAAAAAATCACTTTCTCGAGTTAAATTTTTTGTTAACGTTATCTCTCTCTCCACAGACACACAGACAGACACGGACAAACACACACACACACACACACACACACACACACACACACACACACACACACACACATATATATATATATATATATATATATATATATATATATAGAGAGAGAGAGAGAGAGAGAGAGAGAGAGAGAGAGAGAAAGCTAAGTCCTACACGCCTGGCCCTAAGTATGCAACCTTTGTATATCGGAAGCTGTCAGCATTATCACCTTATCTCAGAGTTTTAATATCATTAACTCTAAAAACAAATTCATTTCAATCTGTAAACATAGGAAAAAATTCAAGTATAGCCAATTCGAAATTACATAACTCTCCCCTCCCATTTACTTCACTTTTGAGTCATTGACTCAATTTTATATCAGACTGACCTCTAATTTCCCTTTTCTCCTTTATTTATCCTTAAATATTTTATTCCTTCTTGCTTACTACTCCGGTAGTTTCGTTTTTTTTTTTTTTTATCTTGACGTCATTTTAATTAGACAATTATCATTTAGCTCTAATCTCCTTTCTATTGCAGCCACCCTTGGCTTTTTTTCACATCCTCTGCTTATAGGCCTAAAGAACTTCGATTTACAACCTTAATACTATCGTCCTTTTTAGGCATTACATGATTCTCCTTTACGCCGTTTATTCTATACCGCTTTATTTTCTACCACTCTATTCTATAAAAACTCTATTTCTTTCTTAATTTTTTTGTTCCTATATTTTATTACTCCTTGAGCTTTTTAATACCTTAACTCTTACTTTTCTGATTATTTCCCCTGAACCTTATTATAAAATGGATTACCATCTATCCTTCTATATCTCCACTTAAATTTATTTCCGCTTTAATCCATCGCTCATTATAACATTTACGATAACACCCCCCTCCTCTACAACCTAATCGAAAAAAAAATTCTTTTACCCACTTTAATCTCTAACTAGATACACATAGGTTTGAATGTCTTACCTTTCTTAGTTTTTACTTTATCAATATTTTTTTTATCAATTTTAACACTTCTGTCTTACTTGTTTTATTCCTGAATATCACCTTTATCAAAAAACTTTTTACCAATGTTTATATATATTGTTAATTATACATCTTTCTGAATCTATTTATTTATTTATCTTTTACCGTTTTCCTCCTTTTTCAAACTATCTTTCTATTATACTAAATTACTTCACACCTCCTATTTTAGGCTTAATTAATTATTAATCTTCTTTCTCTTGCTTTTAATTTCCTTCGCTCGTTTATGATTTGCATTGACTATGTTTTGCCAATGTTGTCCCGTTTCATATCTAGTTCCTTACTTTTTACCTCTTTTCCATTTGAACTCTATATATATTTAAAAAAAAAAAAAGGGCTTTGTATGTCTCTCTACACAAAAACTCATTTCCATAGATTGGACGTTACTCCCGCACATCACTGCAAGACTTTTCGACACGGACTTTTCATCCCTCCTCAAATCCTGGATATTTTACTGAACTTGAATGTATTAATCACCGCACTTATTGCGAACTTCTGAATCTCACTGGATATTTACAACCATACTTATTAAACTTTGCTGTGTCTTCCTTTTCATTTTTCCTATGAAATTTTATTTTTTCTCTCAATTTTTTTCGACTTTCAAAAATTAAGCTAACTCGCAAAATTAGATACTTATCTTTACTTACCTTTTGCTAACGTTTTTCCTCTGAAGAGAAGTGCCAATCTTTGAAACTCCATGGAACAATAAAGCATTCACCTTTATTTCGTATTCCTTGTTTTGAATAAAATATTGTAAGTTCAATTCTTCAATATCTTGATTTTTTTTTCTTTATATATATATATATATATATATATATATATATATATATTGTGTATATTTAGGCAGCATTTTCTCATTTAGACAAATATTATTGAATAGCACGGAATTATTCTGTTTTACAATTTTCCTTTTTATCTTCTCCAATCTGCGAATAGTCCTTTTTGTGTTTTTCTCGAAATTGTATATGTTGGATCCATAATCGCGTGCGCTTTCGACAGAAGTACATCCTCAGGCATATTTTAGAAATAAATGTAGGGATTGTTTTTTAATTTACTTATATATATATTTTTTTTTTAATAGTAACGTGGTAATTTGTTACAAGTTAAGTGGGCGGACTTTTTTTTTTTTTTACATATATTAAACAGATTTATATATACAAACACATATATACATTTATCCCAAACATTTCAAAATGTTCCGGCTGCGCCCATAATTAATATTATTTATTTGAGGCTTCTTTGTTTTAATATACAATGCTTCAAGTATTCTTAGCCTATTTACATTTCTCTCACTCTGCAATACGCTTGTATTTTCTACCATAATTCTTCGAAATTATATATATATATATATATATATATATATATATATATATATATATATATATATATACATACAGTACTGTGGGGCTAGACAAGCAACTACCTCAAGCCAGGATCAAAACCCGATCACCCAAACGACAATCGGAGCTTCTAACCGTTGCGCTGTACGGCTGTTGCTATGCGGGCAGTGAATTAACAATATATATATGTATATCCGTCTAGTCACAAAAATAGTTAGCAAATAAAATACTGCTGTACAAATTCATTTGAAATACTTCGTTGAATTAAGAAAGCAAATAGCAAGTCAGGCAACCCCAACCCTCACCTTCACCTTATTTTCATGATGATAGATTTTCTTATTTTTTCTTTCGATACCAATTAATACGTTTATTTTCTATTTTAAAACTTCCTAGTTTCAAGCGTTTTCTTTCACATCATTTGGATTCTTCAGACTACTGTTCTCATCCTGAGGGTGATTTTCACAAAGTTTCGGTCGAAGTAATCTGCGACCTTCTTCAGGCGTACTTTGTCGAACTCGGAATGTTTCTGTCGAACTGAGAATTTGGACGGAATTTCGAGCGGAATCCTTTCTTTACTTCACGGGGGTAGCATGCTCTTGTTCTGTCAGCCACGACTAGATAGAGATCCTAAGTAATTCGCAATTGTATTTTTCGTTCGCCCACACTAAGGATTGAATCTACAACTTTCAGGAGAATATCACTTTTTACAATTGTTTTTTACAAGAACTCTAACCACTGCGCCACAGATACTTGCAGTTTTCTTTCACCTTTTCTTATTGTTAGGAAAGAGTCATAAACAAAGACTCGAACAACGAGTTTAGGTATAAAAGAATATATTGTACAAATATGTGAATACAAAGAAAAAGTTGTCAGCATTTTCGGACTGTTAGTTCGACAGTCCGTAGCCTCATGTTATATATATATATATATATATATATATATATATATATATATATATATATATATATATATATATATATATATACTAGAAAAAGTACCCGTCGTTGACTGGGTTAAAAAACAGCCTACAGAAAATGGACTCCGATTTATGAAAGTATGATAGGTTATGAAAAGGAAGGGTTGTAAATTTGGGTTGAATTTAGGGTGATCAAAACCAAAGCAAAATATGATGAAAGTAAAAATAAAATAGATAAACTTCATAATTTATTATACCATACCTGTTCACACTGAAACACTTATCACAATATTCTGTGGATCTATATTAAAAAACCTTGTTAAACTTTGTCACATATTTCCATTCTATGGAGGTCAGGTGCGAACGAACACCCCATAATTTTATTATACCATATTTCTTCAAACTGAAACATAATTATCAAAGTATACTTACGCAGATAGATATGAAAAGTCTTTATTAATTATTTTATTATAACGCAGACCCCACAATTTTACTATACCATCCCTATTCAAGTTAAAACATATTTATCAAAGTATTCTTTTGTACATCTATATCAAAAACACATGTAAACTTTTTTTTTTTTTTAATTTTTTAATTTTTTATTTCCATACTTTGTGGACCAGGCACGAACGCAGACCCCACAATTTTAATGAACCACCATTCTGCCAGATCAGACATACCTATTCCTGTGTCTCGATACATTTTCTATCATTATATGTAATCAGTTTTTTAAAAGAGTCAACCATATAGGAGCCTATTCAGGACCACACACACACACACACACACACACACACACACACACACACACACACACACACACACACACACACATCCAGATTTATGTTATAGATATGTATATATATTATAATCCGTCGATTAAGACGTCATTTTATATAACCGGTCGTAAAATACGCATAAATATTATATTTGAATTAATGCAGAATTTTCATTAATTATAAACAGTAATGCCGTAGGTATTAAACGTAACTTTCAATTTCCTTAAAAAAATGAAGTAAGAAAAAAAACGAAAAAAACGAAAAGAAACCCAGTCTCAGACATCTTCATGCGAGTACTATGTTTTTTTCTAAACAGTTCACTTCTTATAAGTAAAAAAAAAAAATAATACGTGAGTTGAAATCGAAACCAAAACCTGCAGACAGTGTATCGAGTACGATAATCATTAGACCAGATTGATACGATCATCGTGGGCTATTTGCTGATGCTCGACTCGCTAAACAACAGTAAAAACACGCCGTAAGTTGGAATTTCGTAATATTTAATAATATATGTATGACAGAAACTGAGCCACTGAGTCACAGGTGGTTAAATCTTTATGAATAAAAACGGTAGATACATGTATATGTGTGCCTGTCCGAGTGTCTGTCTGAAAATATTTAACCGATAAACTCTTAAACTACTGGTCACCTAGCACTGAAATTAACAGGAAATAATAATCAGACACCGGGGATAGTTTATAACGAGTAAAATCTTTCTTTGGGTGGATAAATAACATGTACAGACATATATCAGCAAGTTGAAATGCAAAATGTTTATTTCAAATTAGTGAAATATTTTTTATTTCATTCTGCGCATGCCCAAATTAATTAATTTCTTTAAGTTGTTTAATATTAAACCGTTCTTACCTATCTCTCGATAGCTACATCAGTAGGAAACGCGGTTGGAGAGCTAAGTTTTGGTTTCGAGTCTATCTGATGGCACTCAAGTCATTTTTTTTTTAAATCACTACTAATACTATTACGAAATATTGCCGCTTTTTGACGTTCAACTTCAAGTCTAAAAACGACATTGTTTTTTACACCAACCTAATATATATTAGGTACAATATAATATGCAATAAAGAATTAGCTTTGTGATAGTAAATACGAAATATACATAAATTAAAATATATTTAAGCGTGCGACCCGGCAGGCACCGCCCCCCCCCCCTCCGTCCGTTAGTCAGAAATAAAATTCCCAATCCGATGATTCTGTGAGTTATTGTTGTCGGCCATCAAACCACCGGGCTAATAGTTTGATGAATTTATTTACGTGGGCGGTTTGACACGAATCTGATTTCAAAAGCGAAACGCCGATGACACGGAGGGTAAAGGTCAAATCTGAATAGAAAGTATTTTGATTGATATCCACATATAGTTTCAATAGCTTCAATCATGCGTCACACGCCAGCGACGAATAATCTAATTAACTCGACATCAGTTGTAAATCTTTGTTAATATAATCCATTTCCTTGTATACTGTCAAAAAGTGATGATGTTTCTTTTTTTATCACGCGCAAAAAGAAACAGTGTGATTGATTAACACAAAATGAATAGGCTGTGTGCACGTTACGAAAGCAGAAGCTTTACGAGTTCGAATCTTGTGTAAGTCTAAAGGATACGTGTTTTATAAATCCACAGAAATTAACATTAAAAAAAAAGCTGACAATTACTATGGATTTCGTCTTGCAATATCCACAGCTATAATATCAAACGTAATCATCACTAAATTTATTGGTGGAGGCTTCGTCTATAGAGCAAAAGCTCTAAATATATCATATATATACGGTTGACGGACAACCAGCTATTGTAGCACTTTGAAAAATATGAATGATCAAGTAGTTCCCGGTTCTCTCTCTTCTTAAGAGAGCATTACATAAATATCTTTTAGCTAAGAGAGCCTTTTGATAAATCGCAAAAAGAGTAGACATAAAATGTAGGTAAATTAACTTACCCTGATAATATACTAATCCCGCTCAAGCGGCGGATTTAAGCTAAATTGCAGAAGTATTTTAAAGTGATTCACATTAAAATAAAGCTCTTATTAATCAGATATAAAACCAATTTGATATTTTTTTTAGATGATTGATTAATTGTATTATTTGGATTATTCAGATTACTGTTCTATCCTTCAGTGTTATTCTCACAATATATATATATATATATATATATATATATATATATATAAAGTTATAAAATATATATGGCAATTAAGCTACACAGAATATTCGGCGTTTCACCCAGACTTATGCGAGGAGCTGTAGTTGTCTCGCGTTTTTTATATAGTACATTCTATTGAGCTTTTAGTTAGCCAATCAGCTTTTTAGTTTCCACCGCACCCTTCCTAATCAGCCAATAAGCAGACACTTACATGACAAAGACCCAGTTGACCTCCGGTTCAGCCCTTCCTTTGTGTCTGCTATTTTAGCGGGGAGCGTAGATATCTAGTATTTTGACCTATTTTAAACCTAATCGTTATACGATGATCTAAGCATAAGAACTAAATTGACCGACTTAATTCAAGTGAAAGTGCCCTACGATAAGATATACTGGGTGTCCCAATAAAATGTATACACTCTTAAAATAATCATGAAATCAACATTTATTAAAATAAAAAAAAAGTTTTATACATCAAAATACAGTGAACAAATATATATATAAAAAGACTGTCGAAAGTGTCCAATTTAGTAGTCATTGTGGTCCGTACACAGTTGAATGCCTACTAGACACAATCCTTGAGTGTCTAAGGTCTCTCTGTACAGGGGTTTGTCAGAACAATCTGGCATGAGGATACTTTTTCCATAGAGGTAAACACTGACCAAATATTCAAAATCACATAGTATTCACAGCCCACATAACATCTCCTCACCACGGCTACACCACAGCTTTTCCGATGAATGGTGCACCTTCTCCAAGTGATATTACCTCAAGTAATAGCACGAAGTTGGATACTCCACCAGAGTAGATAAATTCTTGTCCTGGAATCCAGTAAGACCATGAAACCAACATGAAAGATATACTAGAACGTATAAAAATGGTTAATTGGGGAGAGGAAAATTATGTTCTCAATTCCTCTACTAACTCAGTGCTTGAGAGATAAAGAACTTTAATGGAACATTCGAATATCTATGCATCTCATATAGACTTCAAGTGTTAGCCCCAGGTCGTGGGCCCCTTGATTTTTGAGAACTTCGACTGAAGTAAAATAAAACAAGCAAACAAACAAACAAACAAAAAAACTAATAACGCTCACTGATTGAATCCAAAATTTTGGAACCCCTGTTTTGCAAGCTAGTCACCGAACAGATTTTTAGTCGATTGGTTAAACCTTTCAATGATTCCTCCTGCTTTTAGCATACTGGTTGATGATCTTGGTCTTTCAGAGTGGTTCTAATAGACATATTTTAACTGTTCATTAAACTGTTCCTTCTTACTCAAACTTATCTCACAAACAAATAATTGTGAATCTTGTTGGTGCATCTAAAACATCGTTGTACTTCACTTATGTTCTTGGTCTTCCAATAGCAATTTAGAATGATTTTTGTTCTTATAGTATAGTCTTACTTTAGCCATTATTCACACATAAAAAAATTATTTATAATAAATGTTTAACTTATATTCATTTAAAGAGTGCATACATTTTACTGGGACACCATATATATATATATATATATATATATATATATATATATATATATATATATATATATGTGTGTGTGTGTGTGTGTGTATGTGTGTGTGTGTGTGTGTGTATATATATATTGAACCCAGAGAGAGGCTTAGCTGTCGTACAAAGCTAAGACTCTGTAACATCATCTGTGTATAGATATTCCCTCAAGCATGTGTCTATAAAAATGGTCCTGTGGCGTTGAAAGTCATTTTGGGACTCATGGACTTTAAGTGTCTGAGGGAGTGGCACTCGTCTGACAAGACGTTGCAATCAGGTCATGCCATATGCTACTGGTACCATGTAACCCAGTACTACCTGCCTCATGGTCGGGTCACCGGCGGCTAAACTGGTTTCCCCACCAGACTTGTTTGGTGAGGAGGGCGGCTACTCTCCCTGAAGGATTAAAAACAAGACGTTTCAAAGGGCGAATGAACCCTTTTTCGGGGTCAACGGCAAACTAGCACCGTGTGTGTTTGTGTGTATGTATGTGGGTGCCGGGGTGGAGAGGGCTCCCATAAGCCATGGTGAAGGCAACCTTTCAAGGAGAAGCAAATCTCTGATTAAAAAAAAACCATAAAGCGGGAGACCAGTACCCGCATTAAGCTGGTCTGAAGTTTAACTTGTTGCTGGCAATCTTGCTCTTGCTTGATCTCAACATTTTGCACCAAGATAGAGAAGCTTAGTTGTCGTACAAAGCTAAGACTCTGTAACATCATATGTGTATAGATACTTCCTCAAGCATTTGTCTATAAAAATGGTCCTGTGGCGTTGGAAGTCATTTTGGGACTCATGGACTTTAAGTGTCTGAAGGAGTGGTACTCGTCTGAAAAGACGTTGCTATCACCATATATATATATATATATATATATATATATATATATATATATATATATACTAGCTGGACGCTCGGCGTGGCCCGGTCGCCTAATACGCTTAAACATGATATTTTAATTTATGCAGATTGCGTATGTATTATTATAGAATCAATCCTCTAGTGAATATTTTTTATTACGAGGAATAATTTGCCCGGCGTACTAATTCGCAATAAAAAAATAAATAATGATAATGTCGTTCATAAAATTCCGTCTGATTTCTTTACAATATCACATCAGCTGATATTTGGGTTGGACGATCTTAAAAATAGTCTTTCTTCTCTTATAGATAAAATTTTTTTCTTACATGGGATTATTTTACGTTACACCGGCCAAGATTACACAACGTAAAATATTCCCCGTAAAAATTATTTTTTTATCTGTAAGAGAAGAAATATTGGATTTTTTTCGATTTTCGATATTTGTGTGATGAATATCTGTACAAAACATGCCTAAGAACACTGCCAGAAATATTAATTACCTTTGTATGAAATTTGCAAACGATAGGCTCAGCCGTTTCGGAACCTATGAGGAAGAAACTTATACACACACACAGTGACTTTTATATAATAGTAGAGATAGAAATTTGAGGTGTATATGTATATATAATATATATATTTAGTTATATATAAAAGGCACTTGGTGTAATATGTGTTTGTGTGTTTCTGTATGTGTATGAGTTCATTCCCTCTGGATTCCGAAACGACTGGACCGATTTTTTTAAATTCCACACAAATTTACTTTATCTGCCTGAGAGTGTTCTTAGCTAGAGTTTGTATCAGAGTGTCTCCAATAATATAAAAAATCAATAATCGAAAAAAAAAAAGATTAAAGAAAGAACAGTGGGATTTCGACCCTCTTAACACCCTTATACAGCCTAACATCACAGGTGTTTTGAGAAACTTTATCACCGCGCAAGCAGAAAAAATGTTTCTGTTTAGAACACAATTGAACCATGATGCTTGACTTTTGGATTTAAAACTTTAATTCAAGCCATTATAACAATAATTTTATAAAATCCACATTAGCTTCTCTACAGTGCAAAGTAGACTGCAATGTATTTTGTGCTAAATCACTGCGAGGAGACATGTGAATCTTTCTCCCAGTTCAGCACAGTGGTCTCCAAGTTGAGATTTATAGTAATAATTAATAAGATTGTTCATATTAAGCAGAATAGGTTTTAAGTTTCATAAAATCCACGCTAGAATTGTTTGCAGTGGCTCGTGGCGTAACAGTTAAAGTAATAAGTAAAATTTAGTTCTTGGTGACACTCTTCTGGAGGTTGAAGGTTCAATTCTTAGTGCGGGTGATACTAAGAATACAATTGTGAATTACTTCAGACTTCTAACTGGTCATAGCTGATAATTAAGATTAAATACTGCTACAACTACTACTAATAAAGACGTTCCTTTCGGAATTCCGTGCATATGCCTGAGTTCGGCATAAAGATTCCCGAGTTCGACCAGTACACCTGAAGAAAGAGGTTATATCAGCGAAACGTTCTAAAAGCAGAAGTAAAGATGAGAACACTAGTCCGAATAATCTAAATGATACATACTTTTAATATCGTCTGTAGAATATCTTCGTAGAAACATTTTGCATATTCACAACAAAAATAATTTGTAATTTCAACAAATTTTCTTGAAGGACTAAAACATTAAATCATCAAACAGAATGATTTTTTTTTTTAATCATCAAAAATACATTTATGGACGAATTGCAGAGGTTCATCCGCCCCCGCCTACCGGACACATATGGACTCCCAAAACAGAGATCATTCTAGCAACCTAGGAGATACGCTTGTTAGTTAGGATAAGGTATGATGCGCCCTCCCAAGAATTACCTTCTCCTTTGGGAGTGAATTTTGGTTTATTGCTGATCGCCTCAGGCGCCCTTTATGGGGAATATTAACGGGTCTGTTCACGGTTATTTTTTTTACGTGGCTGCAATGGTTAATTACGAGAGCTGATTTATTCCAGTTTTCGGTCATTTGGTACATTTTTCTGCAATGGGAGGCGAGTAAATGCAGAGAAAAATATAGAGAGAGGGGACAGACCGGAGCAAGGAAAACAGTGAGAGTCACTTTTCAATATATATATATATATATATATATATATATATATATATATATATATATATAGGATGCTACAGACGGCCAAAACAACGGCCAAGTAGCTGAAACAATAATGTAACTTAACAGAAAGATACGGTAATAAAAAAAACGTATATATATATATATATATATATACTTTTAGGGTGACCCGACGTTGCCGCGGATTGCATTGCACTGTAGAGAACCTACTGTCGTTTTTATAAAATTATTTTTATATATAATGGCTTGAATTAAAGTTTAAAATGAAATAGTCAAGTACCATGCTTCAATTGTGTTTTAAACAGAAACATTAATTTCGAACACGTCCTTTTATATGTTGGGCCTTTCTACTTGTGTGGTAATAAAATTTCTCAAATGCACTTGTGATGTAAGGCTGTATAAGATGTTAACTTTAGTCAAAATCGCCTGTTCCTTCTTTCATCGCATTATTTCGATTATTGATACTTATCGAAGACATTCCGACATGAAACCTATCTAAGAACACTGCCAGGCACATAAAGTATCTTTGTGTAATATTTTATAAAAATCGAACCAGCCCTTTTTAAGTCCATAGAGAACGAACTCACGCGCACGCGCGCGCACACACACGCGCACACGCATATATATATATATATATATATATATATATATATATATATACTTCAGAATAAAATTATCTAACAATCAACTGTTATGGAAACCTGTGATTATAAGTTTTACAAAATATTATTGGCAGTAATATTCTATAAGTTCTATCCCACCTAAATAAAAAACTGCTCGATATACAAGATAGAGCAAATATTTCAAATGTATTCTTTGTCTTACATAGAATAATAAAAAAATCTTTTGATTTGAAATTTAAACATTTCACGTCATAAACTTTTCCGCAATCATACCTACGACAACCTTTACCATAAAACAAAAAAGGCCACGACAGCAGTGTTTAATTACCTCCCCTCCGGAAAGTGAGATACAAAGCCAGTTGTTACAAGTAAAGCTCCTCCTAAAATTGAAAGACCCCAAAACTACATGAGGCCCGGAGCGTGCATATTTGTTTATATAACTTTTCTTCACATAAAATAAGTTCCGCCGATGCATGAGTTCACAAACTCTTTTTCTTAATATTCACCGTATATTTTTTTGTACATCATTTTTATTACTCGCTTGTTGTTCCACATTTTTTTTTTTTTTCAAAAGTTGTCGTTCAATTTTAGCACTTGTAATCCAGTCCATATATACATATATATATTTTTTTTTGAATTCGTTTAATTCGTTTAAGAATATAATTTTTTCGGGGATGAAAGTCGGATCGAAGGAGTCTTGGGACCGGTTCGATGTTTTCTTTGCATTAGGTTCCAGCAAATTAAACACTAACAAAAGCAGCTCATAGGAAAGGTCGTCGGTACGCGAAATCTTATCCAGGGATTTAATTTCTGTTATCGTTTCTAAACTCGAAGCTTTACAATATCACATCAGCTGATACTTGGGTTGGACGATCTTAAAGGAAAACGCAAATGGACCTAATCTTTGGGATGTTTTGCCAACGTAGTCAGCTCCACACTGACAAACGAATTTATAAACAACAGAGTTCTTTTGAATGGTTGGCAAAACATCTTTACGAAAAGAGGAGAAAAAGGTTCGAGTTGTGTAAACTACTCTAAGCATAGTAGCTGGAAAACAACGTTGAGTAGCAGAAGAAATCCTTTCAACAATATGAAGGCCAACAGGACCCAACCATGGTAATTTTAGATAAATGGGACAACGTGATGGACCAATATGTTTACCACTATTAAATGTAGTAATTTTACGTTCAATAGTAGATTTTATTATATTAATGGGATATCCATTATTAAGAAAAATATTTGTGATTTCCCCAAGTTCCGTATCAAGACGGTTTGGTGAACAAATCATAAGTGCACGATGCGTAAGAGCGCTAATGAGGTTTATTTTTCAAAGATTAGAAATGAGAATATCCCAACATATCCCTCGGGATATTCGACTACACCAGGTTTCGAGAACATCCGGGCACTCCCAAGCTCATGAGTCCGCCATTGGCAATCACCTGTTGAGTATAAATAGGTGTGCCGATCAATATTCCGATGGGTGGTTTTCTGTTTTATACAGTGCGAGGTCGAACTATCATCTCAATATCATTGAGACCTAATTTGCTCGGTGGGGGAGCAAATAAATACCATCTCAATATCATTGAGGCGTTAGTTATTAACAACTCTCGACCTAGCCTGTGTAGACAAAAGATTCTGAAACATCAGTTGGAGATATTCATTGATTTAAAACCACCTGAACAGTGAGAATTTTTTTTTTTTTTTTTTTTTTTTCCACTATTCTTCCAACTGAAACCAAAATTCCCTTCTTCCCTCATTCGTTTCTTAGTTTTTAATTTATCATTCTGACGTTTCCTCTTAGAGGGTCAGACGATAAGGCCTTAAGGAAATTTTAATAATTTCACCTGCCCATTTCTTGTTTTTTGGTATTTAAATTAAATTATGTTTCCTCTGAAATATATATATATATATATATATATATATATATATATATATATACACACATATATATAAGCAATATATATAAGCAACTTATATATATATATATATATATATATATATATATATATATATACAAGAAACCTATTTATGTGTATATATAAGCAACATATGTACACACACACACACACACACACACACACACACACACACATATATATATATATATATATATATATATATATATATATATATATATATCCATTCACATGAAATCACCTTTTTCTTCACCATATTCCCTCTGCTTCACTTTTTGTTATCAAGTAAGATCTTTGACTTACTTGCAGTTTCATCAAATACTTTTGTATGCATAATCTGATCCCGCATTTTGCTAATTCATACCGTCTGATGAGAAGGAAAGTAGTTCTTCGAAACTCCGCGGATTAAGGACTATCCACTTATTAAGTGTTTCCTTTTCAGATTAAATATGTTTTTAACTCTTTTTCAAAGCGTTTTTTAAGATGTATTATTAACTATTTGCTCTTATATATATATATATATATATATATATATATATATATATATATATATATATATATAAGCAACATATATAAGCAACATATATCTAAGCAACATGTATATATATGTATGTTTAGCGTGTATCTCAAGTTAATAGGAAAATGCAATAAAC
>NC_136493.1:26022680-26045180 GCF_053919585.1 Euprymna scolopes
AAACCAAAACGTAGATTCCATGAACGAAGCTTTTTTCTTAGAAGTGTACGCCTGTGGAACTCTGCCCCGTTTGCTTGTTTCCCACCTTACTACAATCTGGATGTCTTCAAGTCCAACATAAACAAATTCCTGATGAACCTCCCCCTTAAGTTAAGACACTTTATTAAATCTCCAATACTAACGTACTGTACACGCAATAATCCTCATCCCCGAGTGGCTTCCGGGCCTTGATAAGTGGTGACTACCTTGTAAAAACAACAACTAATAATCCAACATAAGCAGAGGCAGCGACGGTTAGAGGATGACTTATCCTAATGCCCAATTCTGGATATAGCCAGATACTTGTTAGCCGAGTTTCTCTGACATTTCGACATTGACACTCTTTTTTTACTACACTGGGGATGGATTACAACTTGAAAAGTGTTGTTTTTGTTATTAAAAACAGTTTATTAAACTCAGTCTATACTAATTAATTATGAGACAATTTCACGTGTTTACCATAATAAAACTTTTATTATTTTTGTGTTGTTTCTTTGTGTTTTTCTTTATTATAAGTCAAATATTTATAGAAATCAAAGATGCAATAGATAAAAGCTAAAACGAAATTTCAAAAAATCAGATTTTAAGCTTCGATTTCTAACCTTCACTCGCACACAAGTCATCGCCCTTTTATTCGTTACGTAATCAGCCCCGTTCCCTCTCGCCCCCCTCCTCCTCCTCCTCTCTCTCACACATACGTATACACACTCACTCACTCACTCACTCACTCACTCATTCTCTCTCTCTCTCTCTCTCTCTCTCTCTCTCTCTCTCTCTCTCTCTCTCTTTACTAACTTATTTGCTTCTAAATATTTATAAAGTTGGGGGTTATAAAATCGAACATATTTTTTGCTATTTTTTATTTTATTGAAATAGCTTCAGATAAGACATGAAGTCACTTGATTTGAGGAGCTAAAAAGACCACTTCAAGGTTAAAAAAAATACCCAACGATAAATGTGAGATGGATAAATTCCAGCCCTGAAAACAGCAATTCTTCCTGCGTTGATCAGAAGCACCGCTCATGAAATGTCAGGACGTAAGGATAAAAAAAGGAGACGAGAAATAGGAGGTCGAAAGTAAAACCAAGGTCTGTTTTTTAATATCAAATGATTTTTTTAGAAAATAAAAAATTAGACAAATAAATGTAAAAAGACCTTCATCTACTTCCATACGAACAGTTTATCGTTGAATTCTTAATTGTATTTTATAAAGAAAACAATTAACATTTAAAAATTTTTTTTTACTCAAGTTTCTTCCCTCGACCTCATAATTAACAAAGTTTAGGCCACTGCTGAGATTGCTTTTTCTATGTTGCTGGTCCTGTGCAGTTCTAGGTGCATCATCCCAGGCCTTTCCTTCCTTGGTTTATTGCTAATCATCTAATATACCCTTACCGGGGAATGCCGACGGGGCTGGCAAGACATTTTTGCAGGCTAGAGTGCTCTCTCTCTCTCTCTCTCTCTCTCTCTCTCTCTCTCTCTCTCTCTCTCTCTCTCTCTCTCTCTCACACACACACACACACACACACACACACACACACACACACACACACACTAGGGCGTTGGATCTTTAATCCCTCTTTCCAATTATTTTGTAAAATCTTTCGGTTGTGTAAGAGAGATAAATAAATTGACCTGTTCGATCTCTTTCTGTACACGTTAGTAAATAACAAATGTTACGCTTCAGCTGCTGTCTGGTTAGAGTTTGTGTTAGTTGCTGTAAAGTGTCTCTGTTCCAGCGAGTTCGTTAGCACTATGATGGACACTCTTCTTTTTGTTCCAGGCCGAAACAAAATATTTCTGACCGGTGTCTTGTAGTACACAATGACGTCACTCTGTTCCTTCTTGATTTTTGTTTTTTTCATTTTCTTAAGGTTATTTATCTCCCTTCCCCAGGTCGGGAAGATGTGACACAGTGTCGGGAAGTGGGATTTGAAAAGCCAGCGCCTTAGAGGAACCACTTGTACCTACAAAATAAAAAAAAAATGTATCGGTGTAACATAGCGTGGATACGCGTATGGAAATGCATGCGAAGTGACGTCACAGGCATGAAAAAAGGACTATAAAAAAAGAGAAAAGAACGATCACGTGGAAGACGAGATAACGTTCGAGATCTCGTGAGAGACGCGGAGAACGTTCTAGATCACGTGGGTGGCGTCACGTTTGCACCAATGAGGAAATAAATGTTGTTGCTACAAAGAGCAAGCGAATTGGAGTTATTTCCTATACTTTTTCTTGGCCTTCATTGTGACTGAAACTAAACACAACGTGTGTTGGTTCTCGGGCCCCATCAGCATTCCCCGGTAAGGGAGCCTCATGCTATTAGAAATAAACAAACCACTTTCTGAAAGAGTAAGAAAGCAAAGCCTAGGAGAGTGGTCCTCCTAGAACTGCACATTCAGTTAACAGAGAACAAACCACCTCAACAATGGCAAAGGCACTTTAGGAAATCTCTAATGAAATAATCTATAATAAAACAGGAAACACGGAATAAAAAAAAAACTCTTTTAAAACAAAATAACAAAAGGGTTTTATTTGGGCAGCAGAAAGTTGAAGCTTGGATTGTGTCTATGTCCGGGTTGAAAAAGGAGTAACCAGATTTTTGAGTGTGTCGGTCAGGCAGCCGTTTTTGTGTAGTCCCAGGTTGACCAGTAGTTATTATCCATTAAAGTCGTTGATGCTGGAATGTCGAGTGGACAAGGAGAAGAGAAGAGAAGAGAGAGAGAGAGAGAGAGAGAGAGAGAGAGAGATGGGTGAGTGTCTGGCTTCGTTGCTAGTCAAGTTCTCTCTGCTCACTGAATGAGGTTTTCAAAGAGGCTAGAAAAGTTCCTTAGGAGACAAATGAATCAATAGAATACTGTTGATTGATCAGTGGCCGAATCATCCAGCGGGAGGGGGTGTAATCGATTTACAAAACAAAATAGATCTTTATTTGTTAGAGTTTTGGAATCGAAGAAAATCTAAAACGTCGTCATAAACGACAATCTTTTAAAGGTGTACGAATTCTTTGATCCAAGGTAGTAGCATTACATCTATGGTCAGATTCTAGTAATACATAGCGAAAATCTTATTTATCGACACAAAGTAAGTTGCTCAGTAGATAGGGACGTCTCTCTGTTTTTCTCCTTCTTTCTCATTATAGTTAAGCCTTCGACGGTGGCGACCACCGTCGAAGTAAAAATAGAGCAGCAGGAATTCCTCTTTGGTTTTGTAAGAACGAAACAGTTAAAAAAAAACAAACGCCAACAACATAGAAGTTCAATGGCTCATGTTCTTTCTTACTTTATTTTGTAAAATTAAAAATTACATAAACTTTCCAGGGATAAGGCTCTGAACGAACACAGGTCTCCAAAAAAGGCGCCAGAACCTCTCACTTCACTGGTCAAACGAGAAAGAACTTTCTATCATTCGCCACGTCCGACTTTGAACTTCGTATCCATGACGTCATATCCTTACACATAGCTCCAAGTCTAATTGTTTTTTTAAAGGAATTTTCCACTCTTTTGCTTGATTTAACCATATGTGGAAAATACCGGTTTTTAACATTATTTCACACATCAACATCTAAATATTGCTATAAATATACACAAATCTTAAATAACACGAAATATTTCGTAAATCACGATTAATAAAAATATTTATAGGCATATGTAAGATACCGACAAAAAAGGGTTAAGAACTACAAAGACGGGGGTGGTACTACTAAAACGAGCTAACTTTTGTACTGTAGAATTTATTTTTCTACACAGTCACCATCATTCTCAATGTACTTTTGCCAGCAATTCAATGACGCATCTCTGCTTCTGACGCACGTCCATGACAGGGGGACTGCTTTGGTTTTCAGAGTCTCACGCCGTCAATCTCTTCAATAGAGAATAGAAAGTTTCAGGTTATGAATGCAGAAGTTCAGTCATTATGCAATTTGAAATCCTCTCTGATCTATTTGGGCGGAATAAAAAATAGGAGGCATTACTTTTGGAACGCCTCTCGTATATAATATTTAATTTGATTGAATCTAGATTAATCATCGACCAAAAAGAATCGTTTTTCTTCATCGCTGCTGGCATCGCTGAAGTTTTTTGGTTGTTTTGTAGAGAAAAAATGTCATTATTATTTTTGGATTTGCAGAACATGATTGAGTTTTGCAAACGGGAGAGGAAAAACAATGACGCCAATATTCAGAGCATTGTTGACCAGAAAATATCGCTAGTGAATAGTGACGTCTCTCTGTTCCCCTCCTTCTTCCCTGCTCTTAAGATGTCGTCATAGTCAAAGTAAAGAAATGTCTTCTTTGGTTCTGGAATATAGTCATCTATCTTCTATCTATCTTCTATACTCCTATAAATTCGTTTTTCTTGTGTGTGTATTGATATTCATATTAAAAACCCTTTTTCCTATTTACTTAAAAAGAAAATACAATTTTCTTATATATGGGTTTTGGAATTACATTCACTAGCAAAAGATTTAGCTAATTTGCATATTCTTTTAAGCATTCATTTTAATTAATTCCCTATTAGTTTTTCCGGTTTTCTTATGGGGTGATCATCTTTAGTTAACTATTACGCGTAATTATATTCAAGCAGATATTCTACATGATTTATACTTGCATAATATTTACGTAAAAAGCTTACAGTAAACACAAAATTGTTTCCATATATATTTATGTATACGTATATATTTTTGTTTAATCTATCTATCTATATCTCTATATATCTATCTATTTATCTATCTATCTATCTATCCATCTATCTATAAAAGTGAACGTATCTGTGTGTGTGTGTGTCTGTCTGTCTGTCTGTGTCTGTGTCTGTGTGTGTGTATATATATTTCCCTACGCAATAACTTTGTCATTTTTAAGTCTACAGACTCGAAATTTGATATACAGGGTATTGAGATTTGGAAAAATCTGTGTATTTCGTTTTCGGCCAGAAATTTGGCTATTAAGGGATCAAAGTTTAACGATTTGACCTTTGAGAACTCTACCAAACTCCTCCGACAATTTTGGGTATAAACACTTGAAATTTTAGATATAGGTTCCTTGGAATGGATCTAACTTAATAACTTGATTTGAGTCCCAAACAATAAATGTTAAGGGGTCATAATAGAGGTCAAAGTTTTAAAAAAATTTTTACCTCTGCGGTCTCTACCAAATTACTCATACACTTTCTGGCCTAAACATTTGAAATTTTACATAGGGGTCAAAGTTAAAAAAATTGACCGCTTTTTTTTTTTGCTTAACATACACCTCCAAACACCCGGGCAACGCCGGGCTGAAATGCTAATAATTAAGAAAATAAACGTCAAGAACATAAACGTTCAATGGCACGTGTTCTTTAGTGCTTACTCCTTTATAACATTGCAATATGATCTGGTATTCGTACCAGTGACTACACTATTACAATGTGTACGAGTTGAGACTAGATCAAATAAAATTTACTCAAGAAAAATCACTTCGATTGTGCCTTACTTCTCAAAACCGGTATGTTTGGCTTTCTATGATCATGATCCATATATCTCTGATATAAAGCTGTGTGTGTGTGTGTGTGTGTGTGTGTGTGTGTGTGTGTGTGTGTGTCTGGTCACGAATAGGCTCCTATATGGTTGACTATTTCAAAAAACGGATCACATATAATAATAGAAGATGTATCGAGACACAGGAATGGGTATGTTTGATCTGGCAGAACGGTGGTTCATTAAAATTGTGGGGTCTGCGTTCGTGCCTGGTCCACAAAGTAAGGAAATAAAAAATTTAAAAAAATAACGTTTACAAGTGTTTTTGATATAGATGTACATAATAATACTTTGATAAGTACGTTTTAGCTTAAATAGGGATGGTATAATAAAATTGTGTGGTCTGCGTTCGCGCCTGGCCTCCATAGAAATGAAATAGGCACAAACTTTAATAAAGACTTTTCATATCTATCTGCGTAAGTATACTTTGATAATTATGTTTCAGTTTGAAGAAATATGGTATAATAAAATTATGGGGTGTTGGTTCAAGCCTGACCTCCATAGAATGGAAATATGTCACAAAGTTTAACAAGGTTTTTTAATATAGATCCACAGAATATTGTGATAAGTGTTTCAGTGTGAACAAGTATGGTATAATAAATTATTGGGTTTATCTATTTTATTTTTACTTTCATCATATTTTGCTTTGGTTTTGATACCTCCAAATTTACAACCCTTCCTTTTCATAGCCTATCATACTTTCATAAATCAGAGTCAATTTTCTGTAGGCTGTTTTTGAATCCAGTGGACGACGGGTACTTTTGCTAGTATGTACATATATATATATATATATATATATATATATATATATATATATATATATATATGTTGTGGGGACATACACACCCTTATAACCGCTAAGATGGACTTGTCCATTAGGCATATAATCAGCAAGTCTAGACCGCTCAACGAGAGTTATCCCGGATGTCGTAGAAAGACGACTCACCATGGACTTATTTACCTTTTCTGTCCCACTAACATTTGCTTAATATAAATGTTCTTATTCTCACCAAGTCGTCGTATTCCTACTTTTCCCCTTCCGGCTCCACTACAATATATATATATATATATATATATATATATATATATATATATATATATATATATATATATATTGAAGCCCAATTGCAGGAGACTAAACCAAACCTTTTATTTTTAAGCGAAACTGGCATTGAACAGACTATTTCCTTAAATGAGTTCGGAATTAAAGGATACTCTAACTTAACTTCCAAATCTGACCCCCCAAGATCGCTACGGCATGGAATATGTGCCTATATTAAAGATGGCTTTCCATGTGGTAGGGAGAGAAGATCCTAGCTCACCCTATATGTGTTTCCGGGTTGCACTAGCTCAAACTACTGCATTTATATTTACTCTCTATCGCCCCCCCCTCAACAGCGGAGTTACTATCTTTAAAAGCATATCTGAGAAAATGGACCAAGTTCTATCAGCTTATCCTTCAGCTAACATTCACGTATGTGGAGACTTCAATGTTCACAATGTGGAATGGTTGACCCACTCAAACAAGACTGATGATGAGGGGAGGTTCTGTCATGATTTCTCCATTACTTATGACCTCACACAGATTGTTCACGAACCCACCCGTGTGCCCGACAATGACGGCCAGTATCTGAGTCTCCTAGACCTTTTTCTCACAACTTGCTCTGAACTATGTTCAGTTTCCGTTCTGTCTCCTCTTGGATCTTCCGACCACTCAATTGTATCAATTAAGATAAAAATGAAATGTAATAAGTCCTCAGACGTACCTCTCCGTTGTACAGTATATCGACACACTATGGCTGACTGGGATAGTTTCCGTACATTTATATCGGATCTACCTCTGCATTCTATGTGTAAAAAGGATGTGTCCTCTATAGTATCAGACCTGACGGAATCGTTAATTGTAGGTATAGACCGTTTCATACCCTCAAAAAATTTCTAGTAAAAACATAACAGCCAGCGATGGTTCTCTCCAGAATGTGCTGCTGCCATTGCGCACAGAAATCACTTTTTCCACTGCTTCCAACGTAATAGATGTATGGAAACAAAAGTCGCTTTCAGAACTGCCAGCAACCATTGTAAGAAAGTAATAAAGAACGCAAGAGAGTTGTATGCTCAGTCCGTCAAGTCCAAAGTAGCTGAGCAGCAGCTTGGTTCCCACTAGTTTTGGCAAATAGCAAACAGAACCCTGAACAGAAGCGTGTGCTCTATCCCAACTATCATCAATAGACCTGAGGTAATCTTGTCAGCATCAGACAAAGCCAAACTCTTTGCCAAGAACTTTGCAGCTAATTCTACCCTTTGCGACCAAGGCCGCCAACCCCCAATATTTCCTCCTGTATCAGAAAACGCACTATGTGATATACAAATATCTGTACGTGAGGTTGCCAAGCTAATCAAAACCCTTGATTCCAGTAAAGCAACCGGCCCTGACGGTATTCCAATTATAGTACTCAAAAAACTCCACCCTAAACTAGCGCCCATACTTACAAAACTGTTTAAACGTTGTCTTAAGGAGAATTGCTTCCCATAACCCTAGAAAATCTCATCAGTATGTCCTGTATTTAAGAATTCAGGTGATCGTTCATCCCCCTCTCAGTACAGGCCAATAAGTCTCCTGTGCGTCATGAGTAAGTTGCTGGAATCTGTGTTAAATACAGAAGTAATCAACCATCTCAGCAAAAATAACCTTCTTAGTGATACACAATATCGTTACCGTTTTACTAGATCTACAGCAGATGTGCTTACAGTTATATCTCATAAGATTAGCGAATCTCTCGACAGAGACAACCTTTCTAGGGCAATTGTTCTTGACATATCAAAGGTCTTTGATAGGGTATGGCATAAAGGTTTACTTCACAAGATCTCCAGCTATGGTATAGCTGGAAATGTTTTCTCAATTATTAAATCATTTCTTTCTGATAGGTTCATAAGAGTAGTAGTTGATGGGCAAAAATCAGAAGCTCACAGTATTAATGCTGAAGTCCCTCAGGGTCCATCCTGGGGCCAACTCTTTTCCTGATCAACATTAATGATCTTCATAATCACATTCTTACATTATTCGTAGACATTTTTGCTGATGACACAACCATTTATAATAGTACATCTAAGGCAGTAAACGACCAAGTTCTCTCCGACTCTCTCTCCTCTGATCTTGATCACGTTGTACAATGGGGAAAGAAGTGCAAGCTTCTATCTTTACATCATCAACGTTCTGATCCCCATCTGGCATCAATTAAAATGAATGGCTTTCGTCTTGGGGAGTCCTCAAGTTTTGACAAGCTTCTGGCTTGACCTTTACTCCTGATTTTAAGTGGAATACGTACATCAAATCTGTTGCCAAGGCCGCTGGAAAAATCGTCGGATCCTTCTATCGATCCAGTAGATATCTCACTGCTGATGCAATTCACTATCTATATAAGAGCCAGGTACGTCCAAGGATGGAGTACTGTTGCCACATCTGGGCAGGAGCTGCTAGAAAGGACTTGTCCTGCCTTGATAGAGTTCAAAATAGACTTCGTGGCCTCGTGGGAGATGTCCTTTTCTCTTCGCTGCAACCTCTATCTCACAAGAGATGTTGCGGGTTTGTCTCTGCTTTATCGTTATTTCCATGGAAAGTGTTCGACTGAGCTTCAATCTATGGTCCCCCCACGTCAAACTTTCACCAGAAATACTCGTCTAGCTTAAAACACTATCAATAATTCCCCCCACTCTTTATCTGTGCCTAAACCTAAACTTAGATTCCATGAAAAAAGATTCTTTCTTAGAAGTGCACGCCTGTGGAATTGTCTTCCGTTTTCCTGCTTTCCAGCTGTCTATAATATGGTTGTGTTCACTACTGTTCACTCTTTAACCCTTATCCTTGAGTGGCCTCTCGGCCTTGATAAATGGTGACGCATATGTAATATATATATATATATATATATATATATATATATATATATATATATATATATATATATATATCAGTTTAATATAAGATTTATTTGAATGTGATATAGCCTACATTTCAATTGATTGTTTGGGATAGTCATAAAAATACGATTAATTATAGGATGCCGAAATGTTGAAAATGCGGAATAATGCAAATGTTTGGATGAAATTATTTTCGACTAATTCCAATTAACTGACCTCGCCCTAAGAATGATATCTAATTGATCGAAATGTAAAATATGCGTCATTCAAATAAATCTAATATGAAGATATCTTATTTTTCTATTTTTATATCATTCGTAAACTGTGGAATTTTTAATTCAGTCCCCTTATGGAAAAGAGAGAGGAAGGCTATTATAGAAATGAACGATAATACAAATCAGATGCATATATATATATATATATATATATATATATATATATATATATATATGTGTGTGTGTGTGTGTGTGTGTGTGTGTGTGTGTGTAGCAAGTTGCAGAATGGTTAAAACATGGGCGTCTATACGTAGTTAACCTGCCGTATATATTTTCATACTATTACTGAATATATTGAGCACTATTGAAGTAAACACAGAAAATATATACATAATTCAGTATGATTATATATATATATATATATATATATATATATATATATATATATATATATATATATATATGTATATATATAGATTTTTTTTTTCAAACGATAGATTCGGTTAATAATGGCTTCGCCTCGAAGCTAGATTTTAGAAAGTCGCCCTGATTAGTTTGGACGTATATATAATATTTTTTATTTACTTTTTTTATTATTTTTAAAACAGTAATATAAATATATATATATATATATATATATATATATATATATATATACATATATACATATATAGTGTGATTCAGTGTTACAAAAGAAATAAGAGTACAATTACTTGTGTAATATATATATATGTATGTATATACATATATACGTACACACACACACGTACATATATATATATATATATATATATATATATATATATATATAGTAATTTATAAAATATATATGGCGATTAAGCTACACTGAATATTCTGCGTTTCATCCACTATAGGATTCGTCAGGCTTATGCACGAATTCTGTGGTTGCTTCTTGTTTTTATATATGTTGAGGATTCTTAGTTAGCCAATCAGCTTTCTAGTATCCACCGCGCCCCTTCCTGTCAGCCAATGGACATGCATTTTATCGAACAAAGGATCTGTTTTAGAACTAGGTTAGTGGTTTAAGGTAGATCTTTTCCTTCCTTTATATATATATATATATATATATATATATATATATATATATATATATATATATATATATATACCTATGTGTACACACATACGTGCACATATATATACACATATATATATACATATATGCGTGATCGTTTATGTATATTCATGTTTATTTAATTTATTTATTTGTTTGTTTTCTATTGTTATTGCTAGTTTTAAAGCTATTTTGTATCCCTATCCTAGAGTAAGTTTTATTTTGTGAATACAGTTGTTTGCTATTTCTCGTCTACAGTTTAATAGATTTTGGGGTTCTTTAAAGTACAGGATAGCAAATTTTTCATGGAGGCATAATTTACATGGGTCGTCTAAATGTCTGCACGTGGTAGCTTGTCTCATTATTTTCCATTCGACTACCGGCGAGTGTCCGCTTTCTTTGAGTTCCCAGTATTTATTCGCTAGTTTTGTTTTTATACGGTGTTTTTTATTTTTGAATGTACTTTTGTGGTCATAGTATCGGGTTTTGAAATCTAAGGAAGTCATGCCTATGTAATATTTCTTGTTATTCGGGTTTTCTTTCGCAAATATTGTTGCTTGATAAACTACACTTTTTGTTAGACATTTATTTTGGACTGGGCAAAGTGTGCGGTGTCTACACAGGTATATTTATATATATATATATATATATATATATATATATATATATATATATATATATATGTATATATATATATATATATATATATATATATATATATATATAAAGGAAGGAAAAGATCTACCTTAAACCACTAACCTAGTTCTAAAACAGATCCTTTGTTCGATAAAATGCATGCCCATTGGCTGACAGGAGGGGCGCGGTGGATACTAGAAAGCTGATTGGCTAACTAGAAATCCTCAACATATATAAAAACAAGAAGCAACCACAGAATTCGCGCATAAGCCTGACGAATCCTATAGTGGATGAAACGCAGAATATTCAGTGTAGCTTAATCGCCATATATATTTTATAAATTACTGATCGGTTGTTTTAGATTAAAAAAACGTAGATAATTGTCTTGTGCAACTATAGTGTTTATAAAATAATGCTTTATAACACGTAGACTATATGTTTAGTTTTTGTTTATTTATAAAAACATTTTTGTGACATATGTGCATACATATTTCAACTATAACCTTATTGAGAATCTGTCATCATTTGTCCTGATGATGCTTGACCTTGAATATGATTGTAATTTAAACATGTATGCATATATGGAGCCAAAATATTTGGGCAAATTAAAATGATAAAAATTATATTCGTATACATATATCATTCGTTCAACATAACTAAACACTTTACTCCAGATTTGAGATAAGCTATATATATATATATATATATATATATATATATATATATATATATGTGTGTGTGTGTGTGTGTGTGTGTGTGTGTGTGTGTGTGTGTGTGTGTGTGTGTGTGTGTGTGCGTGTGTGTGTGTGCGTGTGTGTGTGTTCTTTTTACATACTCCTATGACATTATATTATATTCTTGCTTGCGTCAGTTTGATCTGATAGAAACTCAGTATAATATGATATTTCGGAAACATTCCCTTCGTCAGGTGTTTAATTTTAACATAAACTTACTATTGAAGGCTGGCCGTTGTCGGTGAAAGATTTTTAACCGATTTAAAATAAATTTGAAATTGGATTTCAATAGATTTCAAAGTTTAAAAAAATTAATTTTGTTTCGAATTCAGTGCTCTTCTTTAAAATTATTATTGTTAGGATAATGTTTTTACAATTTCGTCTTGCACTCATCTTTCTTTGTGTTTTTCTGTTTCTTGTAATTTATTTATGAATAAACAAAAAACCTCGACGTTTCATTAACTACTTGTTCAGCTTTGGCTTTGTAGACATTTCTTCGTTTGGAATTTTGTCAGTGAAAATGTTTTCGAAGGGGGTGTATTATATGCCTTATATATGCCGTCGTAAAGGGGGAAGACAATAATAAAAGAAAGGATGGCAACATCTATCCGTACAAAAATAAACAATTTTTATGGACAAGTTTGTTAAGACAATGTCAAATAAAAATGGTAACGAGTCAAAGTATGCCCAGGAACGTTCTGGTGAAAAAACAGTTATTTTTCCCGTATAACTTGAATTATTTGGACCACCGTTCTCCTCTTGACTCATCATCATCATCATCATCATCATCATCATCATCATCATCATCATCATCACCGCTTCCGTTCAGTCTCGAAAGACTAAGGACACCTGCGTGCGTAATTGTGAGGCAAAGGTTACGCAATCCCAAACCATATGTTCTCTGCATCGACACTGCTTGAGTCCAGTGGCAAGGAGAAGTCCAGGACGACTAGAAACAAAGCGGAGATAAGAGGAAAGCATATACATCAGTTGGAATTCCCAAATAGTCACCCATTTTAGTACTGACAAGTCTCAACATCTCATTGGTGTATTAGCGTGATTATGCTGTATGTGCATCTTGACTATTTTTTTACAACGTTTTCATCGATGTTATCTCCGACCTCCATCTGTTGTATCTTGTCAAATTCGAAAATCTTTCTGTCGAACTCGGAAATCTTTTTGTCAAACTCGGAAATCTTTTTGTCAAACTCGGAAATCTTTTTGTCAAACTCGGAAATCTTTTTGTCAAACTCGGGAATCTTTTTGTCGAACTCTGGAATCTTTCTGTCGAACTCGGAAATCTTTCTGTCGAACTCGGGAATCTTTCTGTCGAACTCGGAAATCTTTCTGTCGAACTCTGGAATCTTTCTGCCGAACTCGGAAATCTTTTTGTCAAACTCGGAAATCTTTTTGTAAAACTCGGAAATCTTTTTGTCAAACTATGAAATCTTTTTGTCAAACTCGGAAATCTTTTTGTCAAACTCGGAAATCTTTTTGTCAAACTCGGAAATTTTTTTGTCAAACTCGGAAATCTTTCTGTCGAACTTGGGAATCTTTTTGTCGAACTCGGAAATCTTTTTGTCAAACTCGGAAATCTTTTTGTCAAACTCGAAAATCTTTTTGTCAAACTCGGAAATCTTTTTGTCAAACTCGGAAATTTTTTTGTCAAACTCGGAAATCTTTTTGTCAAACGCGGAAATTTTTTTGTCAAACTCGGAAATTTTTTTGTCAAACTCGGAAATCTTTCCGTCGAACTCGGAAATCTTTCTGTCGAACTTGGGAATCTTTTTGTCGAACTCGGAAATCTTTTTGTCAAACTCGGAAATCTTTTTGTCAAACTCGAAAATCTTTTTGTCAAACTCGGAAATCTTTCTGTCGAACTTGGGAATCTTTTTGTCGAACTCGGAAATCTTTTTGTCAAACTCGGAAATCTTTTTGTCAAACTCGAAAATCTTTTTGTCAAACTCGGAAATCTTTTTGTCAAACTCGGAAATTTTTTTGTCAAACTCGGAAATCTTTTTGTCAAACGCGGAAATTTTTTTGTCAAACTCGGAAATTTTTTTGTCAAACTCGGAAATCTTTCCGTCAAACTCAGAAATCTTTCTGTCGAATTTTGGGAATCTTTTTGTCGAACTCGGAAATCTTTTTGTCAAACTCGGAAATCTTTTTGTCAAACTCGAAAATCTTTTTGTCAAACTCGGAAATCTTTTTGTCAAACTCGGAATTTTTTTTGTCAAACTCGGAAATCTTTTTGTCAAACTCGGAAATCTTTTTGTCAAACTCGGAAATTTTTTTGTCAAACTCGGAAATATTTCCGTCAAACTCGGAAATCTTTCTGTCGAACTTGGGAATCTTTTTGTCGAACTCGGAAATCTTTTTGTCAAACTCGGAAATCTTTTTGTCAAACTCGAAAATCTTTTTGTCAAACTCGGAAATCTTTTTGTCAAACTCGGAAATTTTTTTGTCAAACTCGGAAATTTTTTTGTCAAAGTCGGAAATCTTTTTGTCAAACTCGGAAATCTTTTTGTCAAACTCGGAAATTTTTTTTGTCTAACTCGGAAATGTTTTTGTCAAACTCGGAAATCTTTTTGTCAAACTCGGAAATCTTTTTGTCAAACTCGGAAATTTTTTTGTCAAACTCGGAAATGTTTTTGTCAAACTCGGAAATTTGTTTGTCAAACTCGGAAATCTTTTTGTCGAACTCGGAAATCTTTTTGTCAAACTCGGAAATCTTTTTGTCAAACTCGGAAATTTTTTGTCGAACTCGGAAATCTTTTTGTCAAACTCGGAAATCTTTTTGCCAAACTCGGAAATTTTTTTGTCCAACTCGAAAATCTTTTTGTCAAACTCCGAAATCTTTTTGTCAAACTCGGAAATTTTTTTGTCAAACTCGGAAATTTTTTTGTCAAACTCGGAAATCTTTCTGTCGAACTAGGGAATCTTTCCGTCGAACTCGGGAATCTTTCTGTCGAACTCGGGAATCTTTCTGTCGAACTCGGAAATCTTTCTGTCGAACTCTGGAATCTTTCTGTCGAACTCGGAAATCTTTCTGTCAAACTCGGGAATCTTTTTGTTAAACTCGGAAATTTTTTGTCAAACTCGGAATTTTTTTTGTCAAACTCGGAAATCTTTTTGTCAAACTCGGAAATCTTTTTGTCAAACTCAGAAATTTTTTTGTCAAACTCGGAAATCTTTCTGTCGAACTTAGGAATCTTTTTGTCGAACTCGGAAATCTTTTTGTCGAACTCGGAAATCTTTTTGTCAAACTCGGAAATTTTTTTGTCAAACTCGGAAATCTTTTTGTCAAACTCGGAAATTTTTTTGTCAAACTCGGAAATCTTTCTGTCGAACTTGGGAATCTTTCCGTCGAACTCTGGAATCTTTCTGTCGAACTCGGGAATCTTTTTGTCGAACTCGGAAATCTTTCTGTCGAACTCTGGAATCTTTCTGTCGAACTCGGAAATCTTTCTGTCAAACTCGGAAATCTTTTTGTAAAACTCGGAAATCTTTTTGTCAAACTCGGAAATTTTTTTGTCAAACTCGGAAATCTTTCTGTCGAACTTGAGAATCTTTTTGTCGAACTCGGAAATCTTTTTGTCAAACTCGGACATTTTTTTGTCAAACTCGGAAATCTTTCTGTCGAACTTAGGAATCTTTTTGTCGAACTCGGAAATCTTTTCGTCAAACTCGGAAATCTTTTTGTCAAACATGAAAATCTTTTTGTCAAACTCGGAAATCTTTCTGTCGAACTTGGGAATCTTTTTGTCGAACTCGGAAATCTTTTTGTCAAACTCGGAAATCTTTTTGTCAAACTCGGAAATATTTCCGTCAAACTCGGAAATTTTTTTGTCAAACTCGGAAATCTTTTTGTCAAACTCGGAAATCTTTTTGTCAAACTCGGAAATTTTTTTGTCAAACTCGGAAATTTTTTTGTCAAACTCGGAAATTTTTTTATCGAACTCGGAAATTTTTTTGTCAAACTCGGAAATCTTTTTGTCAAACTCGGAAATCTTTTTGTCAAACTCGGAAATTTTTTTGTCAAACTCGGAAATTTTTTGTCGAACTCGGAAATCTTTTTGTCAAACTCGGAAATCTTTTTGCCAAACTCGGAAATTTTTTTGTCCAACTCGGAAATCTTTTTGTCAAACTCGGAAATTTTTTTGTCAAACTCGGAAATTTTTTGTCAAACTCGGAAATCTTTCTGTCGAACTTGGGAATCTTTCCGTCGAACTCGGGAATCTTTCTGTCGAACTCGGGAATCTTTCTGTCGAACTCGGAAATCTTTCTGTCGAACTCGGAAATCTTTCTGTCGAACTCTGGAATCTTTCTGTCTAACTCGGAAATCTTTCTGTCAAACTCGGAAACCTTTTTGTCAAACTCGGAAATCTTTTTGTCAAACTCGGAAATCTTTTTGTCAAACTCGGAAATTTTTTTGTCAAACTCGGAAATCTTTTTGTCAAACTCGGAAATCTTTTTGTCAAACTCAGAAATTTTTTTGTCAAACTCGGAAATCTTTCTGTCGAACTTGGGAATCTTTTTGTCGAACTCGGAAATCTTTTTGTCAAACTCGGAAATCTTTTTGTCAAACTCGGAAATTTTTGTGTCGAACTCGGAAATCTTTTTGTCAAACTCGGAAATTTTTTTGTCAAACTCGGAAATCTTTCTGTCGAACTTGGGAATCTTTCTGTCGAACTCGGGAATCTTTCTGTCGAACTCAGGAATCTTTCTGTCGAACTCGGAAATCTTTCTGTCGAACTCTGGAATCTTTCTGTCGAACTCGGAAATCTTTCTGTCAAACTCGGAAATCTTTTTGTCAAACTCGGAAATCTTTTTGTCAAACTCGGAAATCTTTTTGTCAAACTCGAAAATCTTTTTGTCAAACTCGGAAATCTTTTTGTCAAACTCGGAAATTTTTTTGTCAAACTCGGAAATCTTTTTGTCAAACTCGGAAATCTTTTTGTCAAACTCGGAAATTTTTTTGTCAAACTCGGAAATCTTTTTGTCAAACTCGGAAATTTGTTTGTCAAACTCGGAAATCTTTCCGTCGAACTCTGGAATCTTTCTGTCGAACTCTGGAATCTTTTTGTCAAACTCGGAAATCTTTCTGTCGAACTCTGGAATCTTTCTGTCGAACTCGGAAATCTTTCTGTCAAACTCGGAAATCTTTCTGTCAAACTCGGAAATCTTTTTGTCAAACTCGGAAATCTTTTTGTCAAACTCGGATATTTTTTTGTCAAACTCGGAAATCTTTCTGTGGAACTTGAGAATCTTTTTGTCGAACTCGGAAATCTTTTTGTCAAACTCGGAAATTTTTTTGTCAAACTCGAAAATCTTTTTGTCAAACTCGGGAATCTTTCTGTCGAACTCGGGAACCTTTCTGTCAAACTCGGAAATCTTTCTGTCGAACTCTGGAATCTTTCGGTCGAACTCGGAAATCTTTCTGTCAAACTCGGAAATCTTTTTGTCAAACTCGGAAATCTTTCCGTCGAACTCGGAAATTTTTCTGTCGAGCTTGGGAATCTGCACTAAAATTTCGAACGGATAGAAGTCCCAAGTAATTCGTTATTGCATTTTGTTGGGGAGGGTCGATTATTATATCCATGGAAGTCCTAATTCACAATTGTATTTTTACTATAGATGATCTGAGGATTGAACCTTCAACCTCCAATACAGTGTAATATACAACTGAAGGTTACTAAGCACTGTATCCTTGTGAACAATTCTAGTACGCAGTTTGGTAACCTTAAACCTGTGTTTTAAGATGACAATCTTACACCAGATATACCTGAAGAAGGCCGGAGATTACATCGACCGAAACGTTGTGAAAAATATATCACGATGAGAAAAGTAGTCGTAATAGTTCAAATGATACGTATTATCAATCCTCATCTAAAAAATGCATTAATATAAAAGTTGTTTTGTCTGTAATGAGTACACGCGTTCATTTCGGATGTTGCCGTACGCGCTTCTGTGTGATAGTGTTTATAAAAATGAACAGGTTCGTAGACGTGTGTGCATATTAGCGTGCCTGCTTTGAAGTTTACAGCTTGTATGTAAGGACGCGTGTGAGAGAGTTTACCATTTCAGCCATGCCCCTCGTTATGTATGTGTGCTATTCGGCACAAATAACTCAGGCTAAATTGTGACGTGCGGCGAGTTTGAAGAAAACAAGAAAATGAGAAATGAAAACCGTACGCTTTGGTTCTTACAGTATCCGACACTTTTTTGGATTTTTTTTTGTTCTGTTTTTTGATTGAAAAATATCGAAAATAGTTAGCAAAAATGATTTTACAAACTTTTAACTGCGAATCGTTGCTTTTGTCTTAGAGTTAACTCAAGTATTTTAAATTACAACATTATACAAATGTTTTCGTTTCACATCTATTTTGTTCTTCAGTTTCATTGATTTCTAGTTAGAGTTCTTTCCACAAAGATATATGATACTTGTAGAAAATACCACGTGAAGGTTGCTTACATCCCAAGTTAAAGTGTTTCTGTGAGACGAACCAGACATATTTAGGTTGTCAGTCCGTCTAGTTAAGCACTTGGTCGTCACCTCATTCTTTTTTTCCATGTAATCTATGTTCTTTGCAAAAATTAGAACCCGTAACGACGTCAGGTAGTCCTTCTAATATATATATATATATTTTAGCGTTAACAACGGACGTTAAGAATTAAATGTTTAAATTCAACGACATTTCTCGCGGTTGACGGTAGCCGAATAGATGAGGTCCTTGCTTATAAAGCCAGATATGGCTTCTGTCATCGGGTTCGAATCTATCGACTGGCGTTGATCGTGACACCCTGCACTGATGATTTCCGAAAGGATGAACCACTAGTATCTGTAGATATTCAATAATTATTATAGTAAATAATTATGTCAGCCCCTTTAAGAAACTTGTTTCTTATCGTTGAGCACTTTATGGTGAATTAAAGTCGGTCAATTTAGCTCTTATGCGCAGATCATCATATAATGATTAGATCACTCTAACAGACGTTAAAAAGCATTTAAGAAATAACTATTTAAATTCAACAGCATTTCTCGCGGTTAACGGTAGCCGAATGGATTAGGTCCTTTTAAAGAAAAACCATTTACTGCAATAATATTGACTTAGACTTTAGTGGAAAATTAACAATTACCGAGTTTTCACTATTCTGAACGTAATAAAATTCGGAATATTATATATATATATATATATATATATATATATATATATATATATATATATATATAGCATGTTATAAAAAATATATATGGCAATTAAGGACTCCATTTCAAACGCGCGACTGTCATATAAAAGAAGCTTAATTTTACATGCCGAGCGTTTATGCTTGTGAGATAATAAAACTTCTCAAATGAACTTGTGATGTTAGGTTGTGTAAGGTGTTAACTTTGGTCAAAATTGCATGTTCCTTCTTTTATCAGAGGTTTTCGATTATCGATTATCGCAGACATTCCGATACAAAGCCTATCTAAGAACACTGCCAGATACATGAAGTACATTTGTGTAAAATTTCATAAAAATCGGCCCGGTCGTCTTGGAGCTTAGGAAACGAGCTCGCGCGCGCACGCACAAAGTTTCTTATATATCGAACTTTGTGTGTGTGTGCGCGCGTGAGTTTGTTTCTTATGCCCTCAGACGGCTGGGCCGATTTTTATGCCATTTTACACAAGTATATATATATATATATATATATATATATATATATATATATATATATATATATATATATATATATATTACATGTACATATACATTATGCATATAAACAAATATATATATATATATATATATATTAAATCCCCGAAACAGTGTTTCATGGTAAACAACTGATGATCCCTTGAAAAATAAATTATTGGTATTATAGTAAATTCGAGAGTGAGTTGATGCAGTGATTGCAGGTGATTAAATGACTTACTGACTAGATGGTTTTCTAACGAATGATAAAAAATATTTTTTTGTATAGTTTTAAAGGTTAAAAACTTCCAAGACTATATATATATATATATATATATATATATATATATATATATATATATATATATATATATATATATATATATATATATATATATATATATTTGTGTAAAATTTTATAAAAATCGGCCCAGCCGTCTCGAAGCATGTGGCAATTAAGGTACACAAAATATTTCGCGTTTCATTCTCGTGAGAATTCGTCAGCCTTATGTGGAAAGTTGTGGTTGTCGCGCGTTTATATATACGCACATGCTATTGAGTTATTTGTTCGCCAATCAACTTTCTAGTTGCCACCGCGCCCATCTTAATCAGCCATTTACAGGCACTTATAGGATATAGCTCTACCTATATATTGAGCACTGTTGAAGTAAATACCGAGAAGTGTATGATAAAATTATGTGTTCGTATAATAATGTGATTAAATGAAGTAATCATATATATATATATATATATATATATATATATATATATATATATATATATATATATATTACACGTGCATATACATTATGTATGCATATAAACTTTAATATGAAAATAAAGCTAACGAGGACATCTATTATATACATATCTATATATTAATACAGTGGTACCTGTGTAACGGTTTCCAGATTATAAACTATTCGATGGGGAAATCCTATTTATCAAAGGGGGGGGGAGTTAGAAGGTGCTAAATTACTACGAACATTAAATTAGTATATAGATCCGTTAATTTAATCTTCCTAGTTTGTAATCATCTTCTATCGTCCTTTTTAATAAATAAGATTTCACAATCACCGAAGGCGCGATGTAAATAAATAAACGAATAAAATTAATAAAAAAAAAATAAATGTCGCTTTTGGGTCGTACGTGAAATTAAAATGCATCTTCTGGCTAGGATCTGTTCCGTTTAAAAATGATATAATAATATCGTGGGGCTGTGTTCGCGCTGGGCGTCCATCCAATGGAAATATGTCACAGACTCCTATAAGGGTATTGGAGATAAACCCGTAATTACCAGATATATTCTAATACTACATTAACCAGATTACTTAGATAAATACTTTTACAGTTTTAACAAAACGGCTACATTAATATCGAGGGGTCTCCATTCACGCTGAACGTCCACAGAATGCCCAGCAGCAATATATTACACATGAAAGATGCCGCTGTGGAATTTCCAAAGGTGCCGCTAGTCTATATAATTTCGGGGATCAAGTGATCAAGTGATTAAGTGAGCAAGTGGTTGTGATTAAGTGATCACGTGATTAAGTGATTAGGTGATCGAGTGATTAAGTGATTATGTAATCACGTGATTAAGTGATAAAAGTCATTGAGTGATAAAGTAATTGAGTGATCAAGTGATCACGTGATCAAGTGATACAGTGATCAAGGGATCAAGGGATCAAGGGATTCATCTCTTAAAAAAAAGGGGTGTGAAGAGTGAAGTAGGGCTATGACAACAAAATATTCTTATTGTTTTGACTCCCAAATATATATCTATATATAATTAGGCACAGTAAATCAACGGAGAATCACATCAGCCTATATAAAAGCATATAAGATATCAACGGATACACACTCGAGAGTCAACGTAATGAAAAAAAAAATTCTGTTGTCATAGTCCTTCAATCCCCCTTTTAAAAAATAGGATCGCCCGATCACCGAAGGCGTAATGTGAAAAAAAATCAAATGATGTCGCTTTTTGGCCGTATGTTAAATTGAATTACATTTTGGGGTCTTCTAACTAGGATCCAACGGTAGTATCTGTTCTGTCTAAAAATGGTATAATCATATCTTGGGTTTCTGTTCGTTCATACAATGGAAATATTTCACAGACTCCTATAAGGATATTGGAGATAAACCGTAATTACCAGATATATTCTGACACTACATTAACCAGATTACTTAGATAAATACTTTTACAGTTTTAACAAAACGGCTACAATAATATCACGTGGTCTCCATTCACGCTGAACGTCCACAGAATGCCCAGCAGCAATATATTACACATGAAAGATGCCGCTGTGGAATTTCCACAGGTCCCGCTAGTATATATGAATAGGGAAAACGATTGTATATATTATTTGCATGTGCTGATAATATATGTATGCGCGTGTGCGCAGTACACGTATACATGTTCGGAGGTGTATCTCCTTTTTAAACTTGTATACACTCTCACACACCACTTCACACACACACAAACACACACACACATGCACACAGATGCACACACACACACACACACACACACACACACCCACGTTCACACGCATACATGCACACATACACACAAAATATGAAAGACACAGGAAGGGTGTGCCTGTCCGTGTGCCCCTTTACGCATGCCTACCAATTTCCTTTCTTTTTCATTTCATTCTGAAAGCTTCATTAGTCGTGCATTCTTGTACATCTAC